>NC_068402.1:24772570-25000070 GCF_023724105.1 Carassius gibelio | reverse complement strand
ATTTACTCACTCTCATGTCATTCTAATCCTATAAGACTTTTGTTGATCTTTGAAACACAAATCAATATATTTTAATATCTTCTTTTGGTCCATGCAACCAAAACTACTATGAAAAAGAAGAGACAGATTCACACAGACAAGAACAGATTTGATTTAGGCATTTGTGTCTTGTCAGAAAAGTTTTAATAAACTACTTGATTCAAATTAATTACCTTGACAATCTCTTTTTTTACTTTTAATGCATTAGAGATTTATTTTGCACAGGTTTTTATAAACGTATTCTTATTTGTATTATGAAGATGAATGAAATGTCTTATGAGTTTAAAACGACACGAGGGTGAATAATTAGTGACAGAAATAAATTTTTTGGATGAACTATCCCTTTAAATATGAAATATGCAGAGGTGTGTGTGTTTGTGTGTGTGTGTGTGTGTGTGTGTGTGTGTGTGTGCATGAACTCACTTGCTAGGACAATCCATGAAAGTTTAAATTCTCCAGAGTGAAAACACTTCATACATTCTTCATGTTGTTTTTCTCTCCTTATTCAATTCTTGCATCATTTTACTTTGTTTTTGTGGGTCAATTGTTGCATCTGAATCACTTTGCTGAAAGGCCCTGTTAATTCACACATTTAATCAGCAGCGCTTATGAATTTGTTAAACCAGGTTTTTTTATTTGAAGATGATGTCTGAGCTTTTATGTTAGCATGTTTCTCAGCACCTCTTATGTCTAAACATTTCTTTCATGTTGATCATTTGGGACTTTTACAGTAGAAGTAATCATCTGTAGAATCACTGTATAATGAGGGGCAGAATCCTAACGGGACTAGTTTTCTCAGCATGACCTACTTATGTAGAGCCCTATAAATACAACATGAGTAGGCAACAGTGAAGTCTGGTATGTGTTTGCTATTGAATTAATAGTCATTTTAAAGGAAAACAGTAATTATTAGCCATTATTTGCAGTGTAATCTCACTAACATACACAAGATCTCTGCAGAAATACAACAAAGCCTTAAATGTATTTGCCATTTCAGCTGCTTTCTTACTTTATCAGGGTTATTATTAGATCCCATAGCTGTGGCTCTTAATATTATGTCATTTCAGATTGACTTAACCTAGTGGGGTTCAATTCAGAAATATTGTAGCTACACATTTAATCATGTGGGTGAGACATAAATCCATTGTCTTTAGCCCAAAGCTATTTGACTGGAGCTCCACACATGCCCTGTAAGAGAAAAATAGCCATGCTGCACTGGTCGTTTTCTGTGTCTGCAATAGTTTACCCAGCATAAATCTAAACGGAGATGAACATTTGTAATGGCTCACAGCAGAAATGCTGAAGCAGTGTCCTGTGTGTCTCAAAGCTGCCACAGCTGTCATGTCTCTTTGAGAGTCTCTTAGGCTCTGGCAAAGCAGCCTGTCTTCGAGGGAAGCGGCAGTTTCGAGCTTTCCGTCATGATGTTGAGAGGAGTCCAGATTGTATTGAGAGACTCGGAGACAAGCACTGGAACTAAAGCAATCTACTCTAGTGTTCACATAGGCCACGGTCTGCCATGTTACTGCTTGTGCTCTCGGGCCGCTGCTGCTCAGTCACTTATGAAATTGGAAAAAGAGGTGATGTTTTGCAAGCCTGTGTTGGCATCAAATAGGGTGTGTAGTTAATCCTTCTGGGCCGACTGTCAGGTGTATTCAGAATCTGCAACAATTTGTACCACTACATTTCAATCCATTTTATGAGATTTCGTTTTTGGCCTTTGATTTGAATAAGAAATGATGAATTTAGCATGAATATATTTAGCTGTATATGTACCCGGGTGTAAATTAATGACCTGACAATGATTTTATATAATTATGATTCTTTACTTGATCATGCAGTACATCATGAAATTTGTTCAAGACTGCATTCTTTTGCAACATTTATAAGGTCACTAACATATGCCACAAAGTGTTGTCCAATTCCTGAACCAGTGGCCATTATAAACCAGTTCATTCAAGTGAATCAAAATCATGAAGCATTAACAGTGTAGTCAGATTGGCAAATGAATGATTGAACCTGCTCCTTCAAGTGGATGAAAAGCAGTCTGTAGTTTGATTTGATGAATGAATGATTTTCATGAACCAGCTCTTTTATGTGAATCAGAAACATACAGTGTAACCAGTATCATCTGATTTATAAATGAATGTTTGTGAAACATACGGTGGAACCAGTGTAGTCCAATTCCTAAACATATAACTAATTGTATTAACTAGTTCTTTTAAGTGAGTAAAAAATATATGTACCGTGATCAGAGTTGTTAGATTTGCAAACGAATGATTCTCATGAAAAGTTTATTTTAAGTGAGTCAAAAACATACAGCATGACCAGTGTAGTCCAATTTGCAAACAAATGATTCTTATGAAGTAGTTATTTTAAGTTTAAGTAAAAATGCGGTGCATCCAGCGTAGTCCGATTCGCGAATGAAGCTTATGAACTGGTTCTTTTAAGTATAAATAAGTTATTTTTAGTAAATTAAAAACATACATAGTCAGATTCACGATTGGATTGAATAAAGCTTATCAAGCGATTCTTTTAAGTGAATCAAAATACGTAATAGCACAGCAGTTTGTTCTCATTAACCAGTTCTTTTAAGGGAGTCAAAAAATACAAGTTGTATATTTTGTACTGTATAATGATTGGTTCTCATGAGCCGGTTCGAGTAGTCCAATTTGCATATAATTGTTTCTCATGAACAAGTTATTTCAAGTGAATCAATCAGACAGTTTTCATCGCCAGGTGTACCAATGCATTTACACCCTTAATTTATATTATATAGTTTATGGTATTTGCTAAATTCTTCACTGATGTAAATACGCATAATTTAGGATATGCATCCTGAATTTGAGGTTTGATGTCTAATTAATAACAAGTCATTTACCATCTAACATGATATTTTTTCACAATGAACACCATCACATCTCTTTCCATTCCATCCAGTGAAGATCACAGATCAGATGGAGACTGCTGCTCAGCCACAGATACTCACTAACACAATAAGACCTTTGACCAGTAATTCAGCTACACTGACATGGATACAACATGTTCAACTGTTTGACAGTGTTATCGTCTCCAGTTAATGCAGTCTCATCCTGCCTCTCATCAGCTCACCTTGCCTCGTCTGTGATCCTCATTGTTCATGTATTTGTTCTCTGTCTCTCTCTCTCTCTCTTGTTTTCTTGTTCTTCTCCTCTTCTCCCGTCTGTGCACCCAGGCAGCCCATTGAGTAACTTCTTTGACGTAATTAAACAGCTCTTTTCAGACGAGAAGAACGGGCAGGTGTCCCATCCGCCCGGCACGCCCAAGCATGCCCACAGCAAGAAACATGAGCCTGAGCCTAATGACTCCAAATGTCCCTCTGGCCAAGACAATGCCAAGATGGCATCATCAGTTGGGACACAGGAACAACCTTAAAACCAGAAGACATACTATATACTAGTTTTAAAATAAAATAAAATAAACAAAAGAAAAGAAAAGAATCCAGTCATGGTGAAAGGATGTTGTTGACTCAAGCTGGTTTTAACCAGGCCTCTACAAAGTTTTATATAAAGGAATGAATATTGAAGTACTATATGAAGTACTGATGCGACACTTTACAAAAGGCACATAAAGATATGCTTATTTTTTATTTATTTATTTCTCTCCAGTGTTGTTTGTTCTTCACAGTGTCTCGTTATGTTGTTTTACGATGCCTTTATTTATTTCTGCTACCAGGAATTATCCAGAAAACGTGTTAAAGCCCCAAGTCCTGCTCTTGCACAAGATTCATGTATGGCACATTGATGGAGGGCACATTACACAGGATGTTCAGTACAAGCAGCTGAGGGAAACTCCTCATTCTGATGCATCTAAACACCCCAAACACCAACAAGAGCTGCAACCTATTCCTCAGCTCCCTCCTGCTGCAGCTACTGTACACACAGCCACACATGTCCAAGGATTTGGAGTGAAGCCTTAAAATAAAGATGTTAATGAATTCTCACTAAGCTAACCCACAATTCATCTTTTTATTGAAACATACTCTTTGTCTCCTTTCCTCCCCGTCCTCTGCTAATGCACACACAAACACACAGACGCACATACAGGACATCGTTACAAAAGAACAAATGGCGAAGGATTTCATAATGCACGTGTTTGAGGAGCTGCCCTCGAGGACCGTTGTTGGATTGTATTCTTTTCAATGTAGTCTTTCTTTGTGAAATGGAGAATTTAAGACATTTTATGGACTCATTGTCATTGCTGAATTGGATTTGGAGATCCTATTTGAAATATGGTGGGGATGAACTTTTAGGGTGGGTCTTGGATTGGAACATGGTGGTGGGAGGGGGGCGTCACATTAAATGATCTATTCTGTTGTACAGACTGAAAATATTCCTTATGTAACAAATGTCTATCAGTGACATTGCTTAGATGAATTGTGTTGCCACATCCTGTTTTTTTTTTTTTTTTCTTGTGTTTTTTCTTTCTCATGTAGCGTTCATGAAATGTTAGTTTTGAATGACAGTTATGCTTGATGTCTTCGAGGGTTACTCGTGATGTCAGTTTTCGATTTATTTGTATTTATTTTGTGTTCAATTCTTATTGAGAAACATCTGCAGGATTCAGAGACCTTTTACCCTTTTTTGTAACTTATATATGTGTTTGTCTTTTTTAATTTATTCAGCTGGAGAATATTAATATATACAAAACCGGGTGTTGATTTTATTGTTTGCACCAGGGCGACTCATCCGATTGTTTGAAGGATCTTGTGTTTTGTGTACGATAACACTTATCCGATTTTGTGAATGAAGCACTCTTTCTTTCCCGGCTTTGGCCAGATTAAAGAGCTTGTAGTATATGTTAAATTATTTACTGGTAATTTAAGAATGTAGACTAGCCTCTTTAGGGTGGGGGGGGTGAGGGATAATGAAGTATTGATATTTGTCACTCATCTCATTGTGCGTGTAAAACAGGTGGACGAGCTCAAAACACATGTTGTAAATAGACAACTTTGGGCAAACGGCTTTCTAAAAACCATCAAGGGGATCCTGCTGCTCCTGACTCTATCTCTCGTATTGCATGTCCGACATTCGGCTTTAATTTGCATGATGTTGTGGATGTTAGATTTCTCCTCCCCTTCAACTTTTTCATCATCGACTTGTTTCCGTTATCACGCCTTCATTTTCAGTTGGTCGTTTTTCTCACATCTCTCTTATCGTGAACGCTTTCTCGCCACGCGCTCTGCTGCATCATGCTGTGGGGATGGGGGTCTGGGGTGTCATACCACGTGATCACTTATGGGAACATACAGCGTGGAGAATAAGCGGAGATGTAATCTAAGCAATACACATTATTGTCCTTCCTATTTTGTACTTTGGGAGAAAAAAAAGGAGAAAAGCTGGATTGTAATGTATCACGGATTTGATTAATACCGAGCGGGAAAAATAGAATCGCCGCTAATGTATCCCCTTGTAACTACTGTGAACAACTTCAGTGCAACGGAAATAAATCCATTGACTTTGGCACGTTGTATGTGTTTGCTGTTTTCTCTGAAACGTAGGGTAAGCGGTGCAAAAATGTGACCCCCTTTTTTTCTTTTTTCTCTAGCAGATCGCACAACATCCTAACACTTGATGATGAATGTTTTTTTTTTCTCTTTCTTTTATCTGAACATATGTAAGATTAGGCCTATCATTTGAAACAGTTTCTAGGCTAAGTTATCTATTTTTTGTCTGTAGGAATAGTGATATCTTTAATTTAATTTTAAATATCAAGTTTGTCTGTAGTGATTTGACACATTAATGTTTTTAGATTTGTGTATTAAAAAATAATAAAAAAAAGTTTAAAAAGTAAAAAAAAAAAAAAATTAAATTAGACCCTGAGGTAAGTAGGTTGGGGTTATTAGGCCATATTTGCTAGCCTATTTAAACATAAAGTAGGTTAAATAAGTGAAATCAGTCAGTTAGAATGTACAGTGTTGCTATGCTCTACTACACTATGTGTATGTGTGTATGTTATTTACTATTTAAAGTTTGTAAAAAAAAAAAATTAAAAATGTAAACAATTTTAAGCATCATCCTAGATCTTTAAAAATGAATGCACATACTGTATGATGCAAATTATTTTGCCATCTTATACAAATGTCTTGGATAACAAAATAATAAAAAAGATTTTTTCATGTTTATTAGTCATTTAAAAATTACACGTGCCATTCATTTGTTGAATGAAAAATGTTATATCAAATAATTTATTTTTATTGATCCCAACATATCTGCGTACCTTTGCCTTAATGGAAATATATGTACAGTTTAAAGTGAGGTGAGAAAACAATACAATACTACTATGTACATCTTTGGGAAGTATTTGAATGCAGGCGTTGGACAATGTGGACCACTGGAGGGCGCTACACTGCAGTTTACAGCGCTTCCTCTCTGAAGCACATGGGTACTTCCAAGTAGCTTGTAAAATAGACATTGTAAAGCATATCTAAACTGGGTATGATCAAACACTTAATAAATCATCATATAAGTTCATTATTTGTGACAAAAGTTTACATTATGATACGATTTAAGTCTTGAAAAGTAATAAATAGCTCACACACCCCATGAAATCACTGTCATTGACTCAAAATAGGAATTATGAAGGTTAACAAACATAAAAATACTGAGTCACACGCCTGCCTGCACATCAGAGCTTTGTTGGTGTTTCCAACAATGGTTTTGCTCAAGCTCGACGCGGCCCACACAGTGAGTGCAGACGTGAGGCCAGTGTAGCCAGAAGACCATCCAGAGCATCTGGATCCAGCGCGGTGCTGCGGTCAGAACCCAGCAGCAGCTCCTCAAACTGCTCACAGTCAAGAAGATCAACCATGTTCTGCAGGAAGAAGCCTTCACAGAACACCGCCAGCTCCACCGCCTCACACACCTGCTCCATAACACACAACAAAACACATGGATGAGAGATCAGAGGACTGAAGCTTGATACTGGATGGATGGATAATATGTTAGTGTAAGCTGTATGCACATACTTTGGAAATCTGGTAGATGCTCACAGCATTGTTGAGGTTTATTCTCTCTGAGCAGAGGATTTCACAGTGTCTCTTCAAAACTTGAAGCTGGAATGAGTGGGCCACGGGAAGAAGCTATACGGGACATGACAGTGCATGTAAGCTAAAGTTGACTGCTTTATGGAATATATTTAACAGTACTGTACTATATAGGCTATCCATGTCTTTCTTACCTCCAGCAAATCAGACACAGACACGTCTAAGCATTCTGCTCCTCCACAGTAAAGATGTGCCATCATCATCTGAAATAAACATGTACGAGCTATTTTAACGGGATTACATCATATATGTTTGTCTTGTGTATGTTCAGGCTGAGGTTTGTTGGTTACCTGGAACGTGCTGTATTTTATGTCAGTGATTTCAATAGCCATGTGGTTTGATGTGCCATTACTCCCGTAGAGGCTCAGCAGGTCTCTGAACCTGATATGAAACAAGAGGAGCATATATAAAACATAACCAATCACATAACTGATTATATGGCATTACATTCAGATCAGTAAGAGACCCACCTCTGTGAAGCAGACATGAGCAGAACTCTGTGGGCATAAAACGGCCTTCCCTCCACCACAAATATCACATCAGACATCTCTGTGTTATTCAGAAAATGAGCATCTGTGAGGGCAACATGATACATATTAACAATCATAGTCTTTTGATCATGAATTGCATATAGAGAGAAGTTACTAGCACTTATTGTATGACAGCATGGACTACTCTTATTTAGCAAGGATGGGCTGAATTTTTCCAAAAGTGTACTATACTATAAATACTATATATGTGTCAGGGGTGTTTTCTCCAAGGACATGGTTAGATATTACTGATTATGTTTGGCTGTGATTGGTTCATACAATAATTCCTGCCTCTTGTGTTCATGCACTTTCTGTGTTCGCAAATTAGTCATAATGGTGTTAATGGTAAGACGAATTTGAAAAAGTAATTGAACAACTCTGACACTTTAATGTAATCACTTTGTTTACGTCAAATTAAGACTAAACATGGTATGAAAACATTATTTGCGGGAGTTTTAAGTGAGTAATCAGCTTGGTGAAATTGAAAGTACATCTGTTTGTGACCAAAATTCATTAAGTTTGTAAAATAAAATTTACATTTGAATATATATATATAAAAAAAGATTCTTGAGTTGAGTTGAGTTGATACTGTATATGCTATTCTCTCTCAAACTCTCTCTCTCTCTCATATATATATATATATATATATATATATATATATATATATATATATATATATATATATATATATATATTGATCAACTCACTCAGTCCATCTGTGCCTGTATATAAAAACTAAAAAGTAGGTAAAAAAAAAAAAGATTTTGAAATTTGTTAAATTTTTATTTTTATTTTTTTACTGATATTGTTCATGTTCTTTAAAAAAAAATCCTTCCAACCCCAAACTTTTGAACAACAGTGTACACAGGTAAAGTATGGTGTGTTACCCAGCTGAGCTGTAGGTGTGTCCTTTACTGCCAGAATACACGGGGCGGCTGTAGAGCAGACACAGTGGCTGAAGATGACTGCCAGCTGCTTACGGATATCCTTACTCTGTATTAAAGAAAAGAACACACAGATGTAACCCCTCTCTCCCGGGTCCTCACCGCTCGCTCCGAGTGGGCCTTTCAAATACAGTATTTCACTTGGCTGACAATTCTTCAAGCATTCACCTTGCTGGTTTTAAAAATGGAGAAGAGGAGTGGAAGACCCTCTGAGAGCAGCTCCTCACAGTATTTTTCCTCCCCAATAGTGGTGAAGTCTTTAAGGAGAGAAAGTGTGAGTTCACTCCTGGACTGGAGCTGGGCACTGCGCACCGACTCCAGCCACACGTGCAGCTTCCAAGGCACTCCTGAGAGAGAACAAGAAGCTTCTTAAAACACTTTAAACACTGAACAACAGATTACACTACTAATCTATTTCTACTAAAACTAACGGTGCTTGTGCTGTAATGGCAAAAAAAAGTTGGTAGTATTTGTTATCTTAGTTGAGAACCACTGTTTAGTGCCTAGCAATTGCAGGTTAATCTAATCAGTGGTTTTATCCCTTGACTGAGTCTGTAATCATCGGCTCTAATACACTTTGCTATGCACATGCCAAAAATATCTCGCTGTTTATGCACATCTAATTCAATTTGTTGTCCATTTTCCTTCATTTACTGTACATGAGTCAGTTGTGTACCCAGTGCCCTGAGCTCCATGGTGACGTCCAGATATCCGTGCTCAGCGCTGTGAAGGCTGGCTTCCTGCAGGGCTCTGATGCGGGCTTTACACAGCCGTGGAGTGCAGACAGACTTTGCATTTACTCCATCCTTCATTTCCTGTTTCTTCTGCTCCTCTACTCCCTCTGCCAGGATCTCCTCCAGAGAAAGCACGTCTTCCTGCAGCCACTGGGGCTGACTCAAGAGCTTCCTCAACACATTCCTGGGGGAACAGACCATATTCAATACATAATAGCCTTATTCAGTCTTGATCGGTGCATGTGTTTGTGTCTCCGAGGGCTCAGTACCTGTGTCCATGCGCTGCAGCGTGACTGAAGCAGTTCATGCCCTCATAGAGTGAGGAGGTCAGATGCACCCGCAGCATTGGGTCAGCACCACGGGACAACAGCAGACTCACCATCTCGTAGTTACCTGAACACACACACACCAGTAAAACTATGTTTCTAACAAAACATGTTAAAGGAATAGCTCGTCGAAAATGCCAATTTTGTCATTATTTACTCACCCTCATGTCGTTCCAGACCTGTATGAGTTTCTTTCTTATGTTGAACATAAAAGAAGATAATCTGAAGAATGCTGGTAATCAAACAGTTTATAGTCTCCATTGGCTTCCATTATATTCATTTTCCTACTATGGAAGTCAATGGGGACCAACAACTGTTTAGTTCTTTAAAATATCTTCTTTTGTGTTCAACATAAATTATGACTTTTTATTTTTTTTTTACATTTTGAACTATTCTTTTAATACTTTATACACCACGATCCAAGGGTTGATTAAAAAAATATGCAGCATTTACTTAACCACTATAAAGTGAAAGCAATAATATTGTGAAATCATGAAAGATTTATTATCAGTGTGGAAACAGCTTAATATTGTTGTGGAAACCATGATAATTTTTTTCAAGATATTCGTTATCCTGAAAAACCAAAAGAACAGCATTTATTTGAAATGGAAATATAACATTATATTACTTCTCTTTACAGTCACTTTTGATCAACTGAATGGATTCTTATTGACTTCCTAATATTGATTTCTTTCACCAACTGATCTCAAAACTTTGAATATTAGGCTAGTGTAGGCTATACTATTTGATATATTTTAATAGAATCTGCCACTATTTGTGCGTGGGTGAAAATAGCCTCTGCTATAGTTTTCCGTGTTAAGAATACATTCAAACATAACTCTTAAAAAGAGAGCATGTTAAGGATGAGTTTGCACTGTTTTTCCCCACCTGCGGCTGATGCCAGCTGGAGGGGTGTTTCTGCTGAGCTTTGGTGGCCGTTTCTCAGGGCTGTGCCTTCCACATCTGCTCCCACATCTAACAGGAGCTGGAAAGGCCAAACAAAGTTCATTTAACATGATAGTCCTCCAATGGCAGTTTGCAATGTCAATATACAGTAGAACATGCCTTAATTTGCCATATTAAAAATGAATGTATGACAGTAAATACACTATTCTTGAACCACTACATGAAGTAATAGTACTGTACATGTACTGCAACTAGTGTGCATTTTCACCTGCACTACAGATATGTGTCCATGCAGCACAGCAAACGTAAGGGCCACCCAGCTGCGGCTCTCAGGGCGGACAGAGGGATGTTTAGGTGAACAGTTGGGCACCTGAAAAGAAAACGAAACATTTCTTATTTCTTTATAAGCCACCAAAATGCTTCTACATATGTGTGAGTTCCTAGAGTTTTACAATTAAAATAAACCATTCATTCAACAAAGCCAATATCCTGCAGAGTGTAGTTCTAATCCTAATTAAACACACTTGGACTTATAGCTAATCAAGGTATTCAGGATTAATTGACATTTCTGCAGGACTGGACACCTTGGTGTAGATAAATAGGTAAAAAAGACATATAATGTGGCTGAAGGAGTAGTTTGTCATTACCGCTACATCCAAGTTTGCACCAGCATCAATGAGCATGTGCACTAGAGCCTCGTCCCCTGCTGAGCAGGCGTACATCAGAGGAGTCATGCCCTACACACCCACAGGGAGAGAGAAAGAGGGTTTAACATACGTCATCAAAAAACACTTGGTGTAGATGTTAAATATACATTACTGCATAACTGCATAAATCTATTAAAGGGACAGTTCACCCAAAATAAAAATACTTTACTCATACTTTACACCCCCCATTTTGTTCCAAACCTGTATGAATTTCTTCCTTTCACTGAACACAAAAGAAGATATTCTGAAGAATGTTGGTTACCTAACAATTGATTGTATGAAAAAAAGAAAATGGCTATTGTCAGCTGGTTACCGACATTCTTCAAAATATCTTCTTTTGTGTAAATCATATAGGTTTGGAAAAACATCAGCATGATAAATGAGGACATAATTCTTTTTTTTTTGGATGACTACACATTTAAGTCATCCATTTTTATTGTGTCATAATTCAGAAGTGAAATAGGTTCACCTGGTCATCCATTGTGTTCACCCCATCTGGGCCCAGAAGCTGGATAGCCTGGCCAATCAGATCAGTGCGGCCACAGTTGAGCATCCGGAAGCCAAGATCCAGATTAAACTTGTCTGCAGCAGCCTTGGAATCTAGACGTTTAAAAGAGGTGAAGCAGCACTCTGGCCTGAGAAATAGAAGAGGAGAGAGTCAATTTAGAGCTCATTACATTAAAAAATAGTGAATAGCAATAACTTGCCAAAATATTCTGACTGATGGAGAACCAAAGTAAAAAGTTAGAAGCAGAAATTTTGGACATGTTGCTGCTGTATGTGTATATTTTCTTCTTTTTTTTACAGTACAGTACACATTTAGTGGACGCTTTTATACAAAGCACATTCAAAGTACCATTTGTCAGTACTGAGCTCCAGGAACATCTTACTTGAGCTGTCGAGGTTCACAGTCCAGTCCAGGAAGTAGTTGTCGGGCAGTCTGTCTCACATCATCACTGTCCACTAACAGGCTCCGGCGATGCTCCGCATGGACCATAGCGACTCGCATCCACTCCATCAGAGGAGGAAGCAAAGGAAAAGGCCTGAGAGAGACATAGTATTACTCAGTTATTTACCAACATCTAGCACTTTCTTCTCGCCAAAATGCACACACACAAACACACTTAAATCTAAAAAAGTTCAAAGGTCAGGGCAGATCAAAAATGGCATAAAACTGGATCAGAGAGAAATGAGGACAGTATAATTACAAAGGCTGCTGAATTTGGCTCGCCACAGCCTCTTTCAATCCTGCCTTTCATTACCACAAACAAGCCTGGCACTTCATTCTTAATCACAATTTGTGTAACAGCATCTGCCGTCTTCAACAGACACGCCGTGTCGCTGGAATTTAAATCAGTGTGAGATTACAGAACAAATCCTCTACGGTTTTCTTCTTCTCAAGTATCTGTGCCAGGAGCACAGCGATTGTGAAGCCCGCTCACAACCATAACTGTCCACCTGCTAAAAACATTAGTATTCATTATCTGACGTGCATGCAGAGCAAGGTTTCCACAGAGAGTAAAGTCGCCGGATCTTACTAGAACAGACCTAAAGTAAAATTCAAAGCATGTATCTATGGGGCGGGGGTTGGTTTTGGCCCATTGATCTCACCTTTCTTTGCTAAGGGCTATCCTGGGTGGCTCAAGGTTGGGGTTCTCCAGTGACTCCATCTGTGGACTGCGTAGGTAGTAATAGAGTGTGTGAAGAGCATCTGGAGACCAGGAGACGGGCTGCAGGCAGAAAGGACGTCCAGGACTAAGACTGGGACTTGCTGAAACCAAACGCTGCATATGGTGCATTGCACGTGAGACCAAGTCACCTGGAGGACACATACACACACATTCAAAGCTCAAATGATATATAATATCTCATAATGTCAGATACTTTCTTTCAAGACACATATAAGTAAAAATAGCCTGCAGAAAAATAATGGAATTCAAATAACCTGCAATAAATGGCTTTAGTTCTGAAAGCAGACGAAGGCTAAAATCAGTGTGCAGCTGATAGAGAAAAGCCATCTGTGTTTCCAGTTCAACCCATAAACTAAAGACAGTAGCTGTGCAGCCAAGCACAATTGTGTCAGTTTCTTTTAAAGTGCTGACAACACACAACACATAGCATATCTCAACACAGCAAAATATATCTTCAGACCCATCTGTTTTATGTCCAAATGTGGAAATGGAAGATGATTCGGATAAACTCAAATGTCTAAGCGCTTTATTCTAAATTACTCCGAGGGGCTTTAAATCTGCTGTTTTTGCCTCTCGATGCAGAAAACCAGACGCAAGCTGTTCCCCAAAGGAAGAGAAGGTATGATGAGGACGGGCCAAAGACTTCCTCCTAAAAACCAGAGAACTCTACAGTAAAGACAGTGGACACTGTCCTCCATATGTGAAAAGCATCACAGAGGAAAGAAATGAGACTGAGAGAACACAGCGACAGCAGAGATACATCATGTCATCCTTGAATGGAAATTCACTGCTTTTGTACTTAGTTATTGGTGGATAATCTTAAAAGTAACAGCTAATATGTGAATGAAAGAAAGAAAGATGTGGGAAACAATCGAAGCAGTCAATCACATAGGGTCTACATGGTCCTTAATGAACACTTGTGCTCCTTAATTGTTAAACAAGGGCTGCTTTACGATTGAGCATCTGCAGTAATAAAGCATAAAGAAGGTGCTTTTTACTCCTCTGACCCAAACAGAAGGTGCTCTTGTACCAGCAAAACAACTGCAGGAGTGTTGCTGGTCCCCTAAGGGAGAGTGTGGTGAAGGCGAGCAGCGGCCCCCCGCCTCATCCTGAACTGTGGTCTGCTGCGTAAACAAACTGCCCACAGCTCAGGCACTCACACACCCCTAAGGCCAGCCGGCAATGTCAAGTTGTTAGATGAACGGCACTTAAAATGTACAGATGTCTCTCTCTGTCTTACCATGTACAAACACTCATGCAAAAATAGCATTTCACTAGACGGTAACCGACTGAAATGAATGGTGTTTATAACATTAAACGTTTTAGCAAGAATAAGAAAAATGCATTATGGGTGACCTAATTCTTAACGAGAACTGCTGTCTTTTACTAGACTGAGAAAAGCTATTTCACCTTGCTTAGTTCACCCAGAAATTAAAACTCAAGTTCTCAATTACTTACTTACTTTTTAATTACTTTAAAAATCTGTGCAATCATGCATTAAAATGTACAAAAAGATATTGTACAAGTATGAATCAAAAAGTTTGATCCAGGTTTAGGCTTGAACTGCTCAATTTGGATGGATTACATTAACAATGAGCTTTCTGAAGCATCAACATTTTGGTTCTGTGGACTTGCAATCGAGAGACAAAAATCTGTTGGGTTTCATTAAGAATACTTTTATTTGTGTTTCAAAGACGAGTGCAAGTCTTATATATTATTGATGATAGAACATTTTATGTTTTGGGGATGAGTTATCCTCTTATTTATTTATTAAGAAAAAAATCAAGAAGGTTTTAAGTTATTGCACATAGTTGCGTCATAAGGCTAGATTGTGAAAAAACAGTGTTAATACATGAATCAATGACTCTTATGAAACAGTTCTTTTTAGTGAATCAACAAAAATATAGCACGGCCAGTGTAGTCTGATTCCAGAACTACTGACTCTTATATGAAAACATAATATACAGGCAAAAAGTTTAGCTGTTTACATTAAATTAATGGATCTTATGAACCAGTTCTATTTAGTGACATAAACATAAACACTTTTATTATTATAGATACAAAATGATTTGTCTTTTACAGTTCTAAAAGAGCTTTCAGTGGAACCCTTGAGTTGCCAGAGCCAGAACTGCTAATCTCTTATGATTTTCAATCCAGGTGGCAACAAGCATTTATTTATTTGTTTAAACTAATAAAATGCAATACATTGTCAAAAGTCGTTCCAAAAGAGATGAATAGGAATTGAAAAGCTTGTAACTTACTGAGTTCAGAGAGGCTGCCCACACAGGTGGCCAGCAGGGCCTGCTCCAGCGTCCTGAGCTCCAGCTGTGCGTAGGCATTCTCTCTGCTCTCCACCGCTGACTCCGGACCCTCAGCGTACGGGCTGAAATGTGCAGGCAGGGACAGCTCACCTAGACATAAAAACACATTTTCAGCCATTTAAATCATTACAACTCAAAGCACCATTCAATCTCTTTGAATTTGATCCTTTTATTATCATGTCTCTAAATGTGAACTCTTGCGTCAGTGTTTTGCATCTCTAATAATTATGGGGGGGGGGGGGCGTCTCTGACAGAGATAAGAGGAGGAAATGTGGTAAGTTATCATTTCCTCTGCTGGGAACATAGCTCTTCCTCCTGACTTTAGTCTCGTCTTCCTTGCTCTATTATTTATGCTTCGTCTTATTGCTTTTCTAAATGTCTCTAAGTGTCAATTCAGCTCCTGGAGATGATTTTTTTTTTGTAGATTAATTATTCATTATAAAAGGTACAATAACCATGATTTTATTATTTATTGATTTTTTCAGTTATGGCTGGCACATACTCATACAGATCGTGTCAACAGAAGGGTGATCCTTTTCTTCTGTCCACAGCATAGGAATAATTCATAAGGAATTTACCGATCCCCACAGAGTTATGAAATGTTATCTGTTTGATCTTGAATGCAGAATTGATACCTTGCCAAGCTTTCATAAAGAAAGTGCAAAATGATAGTCAGTAAAAATGATGAGCAGATCATATGTTTGGCAGATTTTTTTTGCTTTATTTGATTTGAAATCCATGCTTTACCCCTGGATCTCTCTTTCAGTGGGGATCAAATGAGGGATTTGTGTGTGGATTTGTTTTCTTCATCAAGCTAAACGATAAACCATTCATAAGGTACAGTACACACATTCATCTGTGCCTGATGTATGACTCAAAATATCTCTCCAGATGTTGACCACCTGATTTACTGGGGCCATTTTTATAACATCATTGTTATTGAACTATATTTCTCGTAGAGCTATTTGGGTGAACAAACTCATTGTGAAGTCGAGTGACCCATGGCCTCGCTCGACCGCTGCCAATCTATTGTTTTTGCTACAGCAGCAGATTCTCAGTGTGCTACGACTGACTACTAAACACAAAAGAGTGGTCATCACAGCTAACAAAAGCAGTTTTCTGAACAGTTTTCGATCATATAGTTTTTTTACAAACAGAAACTGAAGTTAAAATATGTGTAAAAAAAGAAGTTTTGCACATATGTAGTACTGAGTCAAATATAACATGTTTATAACCACATATGAATGTGCCCTGAACTGAGGCAGTCTGGTCTAGTTGAGGTCATTTCACATGAGCTACAGATCATATTATTATCTAATACAGTGCAGCTGAAAATACAGAAATATGTCTTTATAGAGACCCCAAATCTAAAGCAGGTTCGCCGGTCTGGGCTCTGCAGCCAGATGGGTTTGTGTATGGGTCCGGGTGAGCCACAGGGTGTGTGATGCAGCTGGTCAGGCTGTGGACCCACAGACCCAAACCCCTCTATCCAGGGCACACCCGTTCCCTTTCCCACAGCTGGCCGTGTCTATACTGGCAGCCGTGAGGCTATGACATGCGTCATAAGCAGCCGCACGCTCCCACAGACACACATACACGCACATACGCTCTCATCTGCTACCATCGTTGTGGACTGAGGAAGAGGGGAATGTGTGTGCACTGCCATTATGTGGAGAGAAATCGAGCTCATGCACACCACTGATGGGAGACTGGGAAATCCATATGAGTGTCATAGGCCTGCCCAGGAGTTACTCTGCCAATAAAAGAGAGAAGCTCTGGGAGATGTGGCAGAAAATACTCTTGAAATGAGATGAGCATATAGAAGCAATATTTGCTGAAGGGAATCCAAGTGTACCTGGTAGGGTAAATTGCATCTATATAATGGACCTCTTCTAAAGTGTTCATGTGTGCACTGTAGAAAACCACCATAATACCAGAAAGATGTCTGGAAAATGATATACAGTAGTATATGCTTTCAGAACTCTTATCGGCGACATCTAATATTTATTTATTTTTATTTTTTTTTACTGAAAAGTGCTTATTTTAAAGGTGCCAGACTGTTAAGAACTTTCTTTGGATCTCTATTATAAAAATTCTCAGGTTTGTGTAACACAACTATTTTGAACTTTTGAGACAATTTTGGACTTTACTCAATATAAGTGAACAAATTCAATTATGAACAATTTTGGTAAAACTTATCTTAAAGCCTTTAAGTTATAATGCATAATAAGGGATTATTAAAGGGTATAATGCATTATAATTATTCATAATGTGCATTGTAATATATTATATCTTGTTGTAAAATAATTATAACCAAATCTAAAATCCATAGTGTAACAATGAATTGATAAGTGTTATAATGTATTAACTTTGATTTACATTTATTCATTATATTGTGCAATGGATTATAAAGTGCATTACAAGGCATAATTCATGAATAAAACTACTTTTCATTACTATAACTTACTATAATAAAACAAATTTTATAATCCATTTTACGCAAAGGCTTTAAGTAATGTGATAATTTAAGCATTATTTTAATAATGTTCCAATTATTTTACTTTTATTTGTAAATATTAATTATTGTCATGCTATGCACAGTATCCAATAAATGAAAACTGAAAATAAATTGAAATCAATTGTTTTAAATGCTAGTGATTAAGGCATAATCCGTTATCATTTATGGATATTCATTTTGAGATTTGTTAAGATTACATTAAACAGTTGAAATCTTTTTAAGATGTTAGAAAAAGCAATCTAAACCTAACAATAGGCGTGTAAATGAAATGAAATGAAAAGTAAATCCAATGTTCACTGTGTTAAAATGACCTAACTTTGACTTTAATACCATTTCACATTAAGATTTATTATCCATTTGTTGTGTTCAGTTCTTTCATTCAAAAGTGTTCTCCAACAGAGAACAGATCCCTTAAGAAACTGCTGAAAGAAACCTTTCAATTGCACGCCCAAATGTAATTAGCTTAAATATGAGTGATCAACCCATTTCGCTTGCCTGATTTGGCTCAGGTAATGCGGTGTGAACACAGTGCTCCAGTCACTCTGTCACACGCTCCCACAACACCACCATTCTACACAGGGCACAATGGCACAAGTGTGCTGAAGAGCCAGAGTCAAACGGCCCTTGTGTTATAGGTGCTGTACTGGAAGTGATTGTTGATTGAGGACGTGGAACGCTGACTGCTATCTCTAATTGGTAAAGGGGAGGTGCCCTGTTAGTTGTGTGTGACTGTGCACACGGACCATTTCTTCCAAGACTTCCCCTCTCCAGAGGACCGACCGCAGAGTGATGATAATAACAACTTCCTGCATCCCGTTCGGCTACTGATTTGAGACGCAACCCCCAACTCAGTGGAAGAGCTTTGCCTTTACAAATCAAGTCAACAGTGAAAGGTTCTTAACAAGCTTGGCCTACTTTCTTTTGTCTTCACCTAATAAAAGAGTTTGAGGTGAATAAATCCAATAGATTTCCAGCATCATGTAACTTCTATTGTAATATTTCATTTAAAGTTTATGATATATCCAGTAAAAAGAGAATGAACTCAGGAATATAATCGAAACAGTGGGTGGCTCATAAAGCAGACGGCTCTCTTACTGTGGCAATAGTAACCTGAGCGCAATAGAAACTTTGCGAATGAGAGGCTCCTGGAGTTTAACAGTCTTCATAATGATAAAGTTAAACTTCACACAGATCTTGGCATTGTGCTGCTACTCCAGGTGTTCACAAACTTAAATGCAAGAGCGAAAACAGTGTTTCACAGGCATGCTGCTGCCAAAACATCACTTATTCAGCTCAGCTTCAAATAATATGAGGATGATTCTTCAATTAGGGGCACCTTTGACTATTGAAATGTGGAAAAATTAAACCATTTTGATCACACTCTATTTTAAGGTCCAATTTAGACTATTAACAAACCCTTGACTATGACTTTTGCATCAATAAACTCCTAATTTGCTGCTTGTTAATAGTTAGTAAGGTAGTTCTTGAATTTAGTTATTGGGTACGATTAGGGATGTAGAATATGGTCATACAGAATATGTACTTCATAAGAACTAGCTGCAGTTACAATTATAATACGTTTGAAAAATTGCACAAATAAATACCAAATGACTTGATAAAATAAGTGCAATGTTCTTTAGCACTTTATACAATACAGATTGTTTCAAAGCTGCTTCACAGTAATAAATAGGGAAATAACAGAATCAATGATGCAAACTTTTTTAAATATGAGACCAATTCAAATTGTGCTGTAAAAAAAAACGATAAAAAATATTGTTTCTTTCAAGCCAGTTCAGTGTTGATTCTGTCCAGTTCAATAACTGTGTAAAGTTCATCAATTATGAAAAAAGCTTAATTCCGCTTTAATCAGCTCTAGAGGACAACAACTGCTGTTATTCATCTCAAATCAGTTCAATGTTGATTTAATTTGGATCAATTACAGTTTTAATATTTGACAATTCTTTAATTATGAAACAAACAGCTCTACAGAAGACAACGGTGTTTTTGTTCAGCAGTGTCAGTGCAGTCAAATCAACAATGTTCGTGAATATTAAGTGTCCTCCCAGTTCGAATTCCCAACTATTTAGTGTTATTTCTTAATAGATATCATAGAGGAAAAGCTCCACTAACTGAAGTATCACCCGTTTACTGATGATCTCTGTGACTGACAGACAGGTCACTCATCACAACCTCTCACTTTAGCCTGTTGACACCACTTCCTACCTCAAGCCATAACTAAAACAGATTGACAGCCTGGTCTGTATCAGAGCGGCTACAATCTAAAGCCAAGAATTCACTCTGAAGCCTCCCTCTTGGGAAAGATGGAAAAATCTGAACTACAGAAACTCAGAGCTACACGGGATCTCCATCTGCCCGCTTCTCTCACCCATAAACCCCGGAGCCAGTTTCCACCGACGCAGTCATTTCAATTGCAAAGTGTTTTTGTAGCAGTTCTTCAAAACATGTCATGGCTATAAAGTGGATTTCCTGATCTGGGGGTTAAATGGAGGACAGAGTCTCTTTCTGATGATAGCTTAATTGCTTACAGACTATTCACTGGGCTTCGCAGACTAACAGGGTTATCGCCGAGTAGGATTTTAATGTAATTTAGCTTGTCAGGCTGCAATATTAATCAAAGTCGGAGGGTTTGGTAAGTATGGGATATGTTGAGGAGAGACGACATTATAACATTAATCATGCAGAGCTAATCCATAAAACATGATGGGTGTCAAGACTCAAGGCAAACAGATTCTGCTAAATAAATCACTCGGTGTAATTGCTGTGATGTCACACACTTGATTAAGTTGCGCTCTGTGGTAAAGAATCGGCACACACCACTCAAGGAACACAATGTGGATGCTTAATTATAGTATCCTCTATTAACCTTCCGAAATAACTTTTCATCAAGGTGTTGATTACATCACATTCAATTCACACAAGATCCTCAGTTAACAACATTATATTCACCCAAGCTAACAATCGCCTTGGAGAAGCTAAAATCGAGTTTGACACCTACTTTAACTGTTAATGGTGGAACAAAGAGGTGTATTCTTAACATGACTGATTAACAGTGATTTTTATGGGGTGTCAGGAGCTAAGGTGTTCCCCAGCGTACACTTATTCATTCAAGTGCTTGTTCTGTGCTTTATGAAAGGCTCCAAGGAAGACTGTTCTTTGAACATTAGCAATGTGTAAAACCTTTAGTCTTGCACATATATTTGGATTAATGAGGTGCTAAAGGGAACTCTTTCTTTCAGTTGTGAATGCTCTTAATGTGAGCTTTAAGTGCTTCGATGCTTGTAGTAACAAAACAATGAAGCAGCCCCATAAAATGTTTTATGTTGTGTCATGAAATGCTACATTCCTACATACATTTAGATCTTGTCTGATGTAAATCAAACCGCAAGTGTTTCCTCTCTCTTCCCATTGCACGAATCTGATCAGAGCTAATGGGATAGTTCACCTGAAATTGAATATTCTGTCATCATTTCTTCACCCTTATGTTAGGATAAAGATGTAACCAAAGCTCTTCAGAATATCTTCTTTTTGGGTTTCTCAGAAGAAAGCAAGTCGTTTACTGGTTTGGAACAACATGAGTAAATTTTGGGGTCTGTCCCTTAAAATTCAAACAGAAATCAGCAATGGAAAATTGCCTGAATTTTGATTAATCTGAAGTCTATTCAGTGCATCTTCAATGGCCACCTTGAATTTAGACTAACACCTCTTTTGAACAGATGCTAATGGAACCAGGCAAGCATGCTGAGAAAGGTCAACTCGCACACAGAGCAGCTGTCGTTGCATGCTCTAGGAAGGCACCTTCTCCTCTTGTTATAGAAAGCATTTGTCCACTCTAGGTGCTCGAGGGGCCGAGTGAGACCCTCAAGACAATGTTTATAATAGCACTCAAAGGCTACATGTGCAAACACCGAGCACAGGCCTTGTGTGAAATACTATCTTTTCCGTAGCAGCTTCAGTACATCCAGCACAGCAAATGTTTCTAAATATTCCCAGAGGATGTTTTGGACTTCCGGGGAAATCTTAGTAAAGTAGAGCGAATAATCTTACTTAAGAAAAAGGTTCAGCCTTTTAAACGCACTTGAGTTTTAAATGACCATGGCTGGGAAATGCTCTAATTTCTGCGGTTTGTAGTCAAGCTCAAAGAAACTGGGCTGTGTGGGCGGAAAGTTTTATGAGGATAATTAACCAATGATGATTACAAGGCTCCACACACAGACCAGAACTCAACACCCCATTCTGTGGGACTGCTCTCACGCTGCACAGAGCCAATCTGATGTGAACTGTGTCTCACCTGCATCCCCTCATTTGACCGGCTCTTTTATGTCCTGTCTGTCATTAAAGCCAAGTGGGGATCACAATTAAATTAGACTATTTATTCAAAGGCCCTATCGCTTTCCTTCCAGAAAAATAGCATGTTTCCGTTTGACATCTTGCGTGGCTGAGTCATAATGGCCATTATTAGCTTGTTTATTGTGAAAGCTTGTCTGTGACTGCAGTTGACCTCCGCCTAAAATTACTGTATAGGGATAAAATAATCAAATACAATCAAAAACTGATAAACGCTTCTTTTAGAAAACTAGTTGTGAGTGGCAGCAAGAACTAATAGATGTAAATACATTTTGTAGCTATTTATGCAACATTTTCCAAGGTTCTCACTGCTGCGCTCTCTCATTCTGAAGAGATGCTTGTTTTTTTTAATTACCCCCTGCCAGCCACTGGTGGGTTGTATATATTTTCAGCTGGGATTTTCCCAATGGCCTGCAATAAACACTGTTTTAAGTTCATAGAAACCCAACAAATACTCTGCTATGCCAACCTAATAATATACTGAATAAACAAATACATTTCAAGAAGTGGTGTTTTGTGTATAAAGTGGCAACCTACAATATAATTTCATCATAATTCACACTTCTTTTGCCATTTGCTCAAGGCAGTCTGTGTGGACAAATGCATAGAGACCAAAGAACAAGACCACAGCAGCTTTCACAATAGAAAAGGGCCTTTTTCTGTCATTTAAGCTGTGCAGCATTAAACCGTTCCAGATGTGGTTCTGCTCAGCATGTGAGACGAGTGTTTGACATGAAAGCCTAAATGCCAGCCTTCAGTCTCTTCTCACTCTCTCTAAATGAAAAGTACTACTTCTGTTTCTCGAATGTCAGAATTTTCTGGATGAATGAAATTTGAAATTGACACACCAACACGTGCATGCAAATAATATTTCATACAACATATTTTACTTTGAGAGCTGGATGTGAAGCGTGCTTCATAGAATGGCATGTGCCTGCTGAGTTTCTAAGCCTCACACAGGTCAGCTGTGTCTCAGTATAAGTGTGCACAACAACTTTACCAGCCACGGGTGACTGAGCACGAGTGCACGGTCACATCAATCATGCTGAGTGTGTACATGCCAATCGGATTAATACGTTTCCAAGCCTAAACTCTTAAAAATAAAAGTGGGTGTCACATCAGTGCCATTGAAGAACCATTTTGGGGTTTACCAAACAATTCTTAATTATTTTCTTAGAGTGAAGGAGATTTTAATAATCTAAAGAACCTTTTGTGCAATGGAAAGTTTCCCTGGATGTGGCAGGTTCTTCATAAGACCATACATGCCAATAAATAAATGTGTTTTTAAGAGTGTAGGGTGGAAAGTAAAAGTGTAGAGTGTAGTGTAGTTTGTGTGCTGCTGTTGGCATTACAGCAGCTTGATGGTTTCTATTTCAATCCCACGAGACATCAATAAACTCTTACTTTTCTTCTTAAAAGGCATGAAAAGGAAAACATCATTTACTCTTTTGTCCCCAAAAGACATTCTTTCTGCACAGTGCCAAGCAGACCAGCTTTGTACATGCTGCCCTGTCACAGAGACGATCACCAGACTGATGTGTGATGGCTTTTTATTCTTCTCACTCTGGCCTCTCTCACTTGTTTCTGCTTATTTTCCACAACTTGCATGGCTTGTGGATGGCTTAGAGCAGAACAATGGGCTTTTTGTGCACTTCTAAAATGTGTGTGCCTATTGGGATGTACAGCCATAGCTAAACCTTATTTATAATGTGCAACCTACCATTTAATCAGTAAGTTCTGATACAGAGAGAACAGTCAAATCAAGAAAACAAATACAGACAGGTAACAAATATAACACATCAAGGCTGAGTCATTAAATGTTGGCTATAATTAAATCAGTATTACTTGTGACAGTCTACAATAAAATTACGGATGCACAGGTTTAATAAACCTGTCTACTTGTGCCAACAGATAGCAAATATAATTGTCTTGAATTCGGCTAACCTGTTTATTGTAGGATACACCAAAGGCAACGCATCACTGGGCCTTGAGTTGTCATTCATAATGATCAGGCTTGAGGGAAGACTTGCGTTTCTGACATTTGTTTATGCATAATTACTCAGAGCTGACATCCCTCTTTGAGAGAAGATGAAAGTGGAAACGATAATTAGTATTTTCACCAAAACCAAGATCAGGGCGCCCTTCAAAGACTAACCAAATCACACATTTGTCTCTGTATACAAAATAATAATGAATATATTTTACATGCAGAGATCATGTTACATTACAAATGTAATTATTTTTTTGCAGCCTTGCAGGGCCACTTGTAAATGTAAATTAGTGTTAGCAATTATAATTTCTTATACGGTATCAACATGAACAGTAAAACAGTTGTTAATAGAATACGAAATTAAAAGTGCAACAGTGAAAGTGTATTATTTGGTCAACTGTAACAAACAGTTGTATCAAACTTTTATTTTGAAGGTATTCTATATTTCTCAAGTCAGATGAACTCATATTTATATTTTACCATATTTTTGGTATGACTATGTCCTGTATGTCCTATGTCCTGTTAAAGACTATATAAATAAAGTAAAATAAAACTAACCACAGGCCCTAAATCAATGACCACCATAGGAAATTACCAGAAGAACCGAAGTGCTCCAAATGCAACTTTCCTTCCTGGGTTTTAAAGATATAAACTTGAATGGTTTCAAGAGCTAACTAGTCTTAAATTATATTAATTAGTGTCTTACCATTGGAGTTCTTCCCGCAGATGAGATGTTCATAGTTTTGAACTAGACCAAATATCTCCGCGTCATTGCTGACGACAGCCTCCAGCGCCTCAGGGGTCACTGGAGAGGTGTTGATCCCGCTCTGCGCCGCCAGCACCCGGAGCCCGATTTCCTCGGCTAGATTTTCAATGCAGGCGGTCAAACAGATGGCCGCGTACTCGTGAATGCGCACTGAGATGCGAGTGTCCACCATCCAGCGGAAAAAGCGTCCGACAGACAAACTCAGTGTGCAGCGGGAGGACTTGCTCTTGCGCAGGACCTCTCCAGCGCTCATGCTGTACAGCGAGATGGCTCGGACCGCGGCCGAGACGCAGCTTTCCGCCAGCGCCCAGCTCATAACCAGTCTCATCGCGCTCTGCACCTCGAACCGCGTGCACCTGCAGTGCACAACACTCAGCCGCTGCGCCTCTCTGGAGATCCGCAACAAAGCTCTACGCATAAGCAGTGACAGACTCCTGACGCTCTCTGGAGTGAAAGACAGTCCCTCTCCAACAACTTTGCGCAGGACAGCATCGATCTCCTCATCTGTCCAAGGGAACTCTTCTAACTCTGGTAACCTCGGACATTTGGAGAATATGTCCTCTGGGTCTTCAGGAAGCACCGTGTTCACTGTGTCCCAGCTGCTGTTTCTGCTGTTCATGGAATCCGTGTAGCTGCACCAGTTTCCTCGCTGTGAAGAGCTGATGAGCGCCTGAGAGTTGGACTTGGAGGAGGACAAGCTGAGGGATCTGTAAGAGTCACCGGCTCCATATCCAGAGTCCAGGGTCAAATCCTCCAAAGTCTTCATAGTACTATTGCTCAAGGCTGCCATGGCTTGTTATTTTTGTAAGTGGAGTGATTTATTCTACGTTTTTCAATATATAGGACTTAACAACAAGTGCACCTCTTCCCTGGTTAGTAAACACGCGGCGCAAAGACAAACTCTTTGACTTAAGTTAACGCACGTCCATCGTAAAGCACAGCTCTTTAAAGATCTGCACACATGGGCGATCCAGTGCCGTATGACCAAATGCTTTTCAGAAAAACTTTTGACAGCTAAAAGTTTCGTCCAATCAGCGTACAGCTTTCTCTCAACCAATCAGACACGCGCAACGCTCGCGCAGTTCAGTGCAAAGTCAGAACATAGGAGTTCGGTGTTTTTTTTAATTCTATCTAAACACAGTCTACCTCTTATTTACATCACTATCGACACCACTAAACTTTAATAAATAAATAAATGTTTGTTGTTTGAATGAACATGATTAGTCTCGGGTTAATAGGCAATACATAGCAGCTAAATTAAACAAATTAAAATTGTACACTTATTCTATAGAGGTGAAATATTTCTTCATCTGTTTGATGCACATTTATGCCCTCGTGTGGTGGTTAGTAGAAGGATTATACTGAAATAATATCTGAACATGAACAAGATTAATTGTAATGAACTTTATTTATTCTTCAAAATAAGAAATTTGAACAGAGAAAAGTACATACCTAAATCCTCTACAAACAATTTCACAGAAATTATCCCTTCTTCAAAACTTGTCTGTATTACTGTATAACTCTAACGCTCTTTATAATTTGGCACCCTCTACTGTAAGTATTTTGAATAAACCTCTGCTATTTTAAACTACTCATTAGGTTTGAAATAAAGAGACAAACTGCAGAATATTAGACAACCCTCTCTCTTTACATTTCTTTTCAATCTTAAGACTGGCAAAGAAGCATTTTTAAAATGTCTCATGTGCATGTGCCTTCAATTATCCACTCTCGACGTTCTCCTGGTTTCTTCATAGATTCATATTTTACCCTTTAAGTTGAATCAACTTGGCAATGCCCTTAAGAAAATCTTGTTCATCAAACTCCAGCGCTCACATCAAACACAGTGTGGCAGGCCCATGTTCCCCTGAGCATCGACTGGGGCAGAGAAATGGCCACCACACACACTAAGCCTGCCAAAAACAACAGCAGGGTCCTCTGTGCTCCTCTGTTATCCTTGAGATGGTCTTTTAATAGGAATGTTCCACATGCCCCGTTTGGAGTGGAAATAGTGGTAAAAGTTCCTCAGTCGCAGTCTTTCTACCTCTAGTCCGTTCTGCAGAACCCTATGAGAAGATGTGACAGAGGAAGAGACAAAACAGTAGTTACACCAACACTAGAACTAAGACATGACTGGTTTGATATAAAATTTCACATCCTCTTAGTTAAGCCACACAGTTTATTAATGCATTAGCTAATGTTATGTGATGGAACATTATCATACAGTGTTACCAGAACAAACTGGCATTAGCAATGGAATTAATTACCTGTCCAGCAGCTCCCAGTCTTCTCCTCCCCAGCGGTCTTTAAACTCCTCAGTGTTCATTCCACCAATTTTATCAAAATCAGACTTATAAATTCCAAACAAGCCAAAGCCATTCACTTCCCAAAATCCTGTGTGAGAAAATCAGACCTCAGATAAATGTACACAAACAATGGAGAGCTTCCAGTTTCTTACAAATGCATTCTAAACCAATTTAGCAATTTAGTTTCATGGCAATTTTATGCCAATGTGCATAACATAGAAGCAATTTTATGTAAATTCATGTGGAATACCCTAACCGAGGGAAATCACTTCCAAAATGCCAGAGGATGCATATAATATATTGACCAAGCAAAATAAATATGCAAATTAGTTTTAGACTAAAATGTGTCTGACAACGGCAAATAAGAAAATAAATTAAATTTGCCTCTTCCTGTATAAATAACCAATTACAATCTGATGTAACCTTTTTCAAACAATCCTTCCACTCATCCACTTTTCTCATGTCATATATCAATCCTGCTTATGGTAAAATACAACTGGTGAATAAATTTGCTATAACAGTTAATCTTTACATACACTACTGTCCAAACCTTTTGAATTACTATGAACTTATGTTTTTGTAATAAACATACTATATTATTATTCACCAAAATCCATTAAAGTGAAAAAAGTAAGAACTATAACTGCAAGACATTATACCTAAAGACAGTAATATGACTCTGTTTAAAACAAACAGGATATGTAAGAAATAGAATCAGACACATTATGCACAACTGGTGTTTAGGCTATGTGTTTATATGTACCTAGCAGCTGTCTCTATAAATGTCTGTGTATATGTTTTACCATCAGGCTCCAGAGGTGAGCTCCCACAGTCCAGTCTCATGACGATGGGTGCGAAGGCCAGTCTGCCTTCCACACAGTGCTTCCTAATAGTCTCCAGGATATTGTGAGGGAAGTGGATATGCAGGTCACACAGGAACACTATGCTGTGACTGTCCTGGAAATGATGTTACACCATCACCAGTGTTGCTTTGTGCAACCAATTTTCTTGGAGAAAATGTGTAAATATTACTTATAAATTAAAGTTGTTTTGAATTAATTTTCAAATGCCGAAAAAAAATCCAAAAACACATTTTAGACAAGCTTCCATTCTGGGAAAGAGAGCTCTTTAATCATCTATAAAAGCGCATTATTTTCCATTAAAATTCAACTTACAAATATTGTTCCCAAACATAGATCACCCCAGGTATTGTACATATTTATAATAGAAAAGGCCTGTTTAAAATCTTCTCACCTCTATGGTGTCTACACCCATCTGTAAACCAGACGATCTCTCGAAGTTCCCTTCACGTCTCAGATACTTGTACCTACACAAAGAGCCAAGAACAAAAAACAAAAACAGAAAAAAAGATTGTTTTTCTCAGTTCCAAATGGTATGTGAGCCCAAACCAGGACTGGCATGAAGAATCCTCCTGAGAAAATCTATGCAGGGACTGTGGAGAGACACAGGAACTCAGTACTCACCTGGGCACCATGCTCTCCTTCAGTGCCTGCTCCACATCCATGTCATCACTCTGGAAGTCTACAATGATCACGCTGAAATTCTCATCCTTGGTCTCGTGGTGCAGGAGCTCCATATCTGAGATAAACTGCTGCACCCAGCGAGCCTGGTTCTTTACTGTCACAGAAGACAGCTCAGGTGAGTGGCTATGAGTCTGCAGTTTGCCAAGCTATTCATAAATGAAACTAGTTATATTGTGCTCCTAAAATGGCCCGTGTCTGGCTTTGCTTTCAAATTGACATGCTCTCTACAGTCCTTATACATTTATGTACACTTATTGGCATTGCTTTGATAAATATGCATAAACAGGAGCTCATATTAGTTTGAAATACCTGGTACTACGAAGTGTACCATCACGTCATGTCTCCATTCTAACATGGTTGGCTGGCAGAGCAGGGGTTTGGCCCAGCTGGTGCTCCAGGGTGTGGTGCTGTGTGTTTGGGGACTGGAGCGACTGGGCGGTGGGTTTTTGGAGGGTGTATGGTGGGATGAGGTTAAAGTTCCCTCTCTGCTCTCAATTCCCTCCTCATATCGACTGCGGTGCAACAGCAGATAGATGTAGTCAGATAGGCGCACCACTCTTTTCCCTCCCTCCATCAACAACAGCTCCATTAAATAACGGTTGCCCCTGGCTGAGTCTCTCCTCTTCTCTACATTTACAATCCGGACCAGAGTGTAGATCCTGTCAGAGAGGTGAAGAAGAAACCGTGAGAAAAAATGAGAACAGTTGCTGTAAATAGAGTGCATTTAAATGAGACAGTAAGGAATATACATGATAAATGTAAGTACACTATGTAACACCACGTATCCTGTTTAATCTAGTTGTGTCAGTAGTAATAAAGGTTTCCCATTTGTTATGATAAAACTGCATGAAGCGACCCACTGAGAGACCGCTTACCAGCAGGAGTTTAGACTGTCTCAGTACAAGCTTAGAATTAAAAGATAGCTCTACACTTGGAAAAACCCACACATATATTTAGAAGGGTCATATTTATTCATCTTTGAATCATGTATATATATAATTTTTTTTTTTTCACTAAGGTCCATATTATTAGTAAAGTAAAAAAAAAAATACTGTTCATTTTCTGTCTTCTATATAATTATTCATATTAAAGGCTGTTTTTCCAACTGTGCCTTAAAGCATACTGCATGTAAATGCTTTCTTTATTATTTAATAATAATATTATATAATTTTGATGTCATGGTTATGTTTGGTTTCGATAAAGCAGGTTGTCAAAACTAAACATTAAATTGCTTTTTTTTTATTAAACTGGTTTACTGAACAGTTTTGCTCTTTCTATAAATAAATAAATAAACACATGTAAATTGCGCATAATGCAGATTTTTTTTTTATTGACTTCTAAATTATAATGTTTGTTGTTGCAATATATTCAATTTACACAGTGGCTGGCATAACTTGTTTAATAACAGATTTATTTAAACATAATTAACATTAAATAATTTAATAATCAATACAGCGATCTGTCTCACCACATCAAAAATGCCATTAATCGTTTGAATTTCAAAAAAAAAAAAAAAAAAAAATTGGACATAATTCGGAAGATGGCACTTTATTTCTTATCAAAAGTAACAATTTATAAAACTGGAAATGTCCAACGAAGTTCCACCTCTGCAGGTACATAGTGTTACCATACGAATGTGGGTACATAATGAAATATTTATTTTTGAGTGAAATATCCCTTTAAATATCCTCATATGCATTTTTAAATATCCTCACCCTCCATTCCTCTCATTCAGCCTCTCCATGTACTGTGAGATCACGTCAAGGACCTCGTTCTCTGCGAGCTGCAGGTTCCCCGAGACGTTACACCTCAGGTCATTCCAGTCGGACCTCAGCAGCTCAAAGTCCACAGGGTTCACGCTGAAGGTCCGCTGCCAGTTTATGGCCTCCTCTGACAAGCGTGGCCTCACTTCAGTCTCCTCGTAACTGTACTCTGACATCTCTCCTTCCTCGAGGCCTCTGCTCTGAGGAGCCAGGTCCGATCCCTCAGGCATCTCTGAGACCTTTGTTGGCTGCACCTCAGGAGACCGGCTGTTCTCAGACGAGTTTAACCCAGGGTGGTCTCTCCTTTCCGAGCTTGAAGGAGGCAAGCTGTCTGGATCTGATATGGAGGCTGTAGGGTCACCCTTATTATGAGGCCCAGGCTCCGTAGGCAAGGAAGGAGGACTGTGTTTTAACAGGGCAGATTGGGTAGAAGTCTTAAGGCCCATTAAGGGGAAGTTCTGCCAGGCGAGAGAAGCAGCTGCTTGGGTTTTTAAGGACCTCCATTTTGAACTCAAATCCACAAGCCTCTTGCTCTTTCTAGACTGATACAGGAACACACCAGGAAACACTTCCAAAGGAGGTTTTGGTCTGCTTACTGGAGGACGGGCTCTAGTGATGTAAATTTTATTGGTATTAGTCTCTTTTTCCACACTGGTCCCAACCACAGGTTTGCCTAAAATCCGATTGGCCAAGACATAGAGAGGAGACTTCTGGGGAAGCTTAAAGAGGGATCTTCCCTTCACAGGCGGGCTAGAAGTTTCTGTCAGTTTACTCTGGTTTGGCAGTCCTGGGTCAGGCAGAAGCCATGTTAAAGTACGTCCTCTCTGAACCAGAGCAAGTGTTCGGGATTCCCCTAGCTCCTCGCTCGCTCCTGTCTGTTCATTTAGAGACCCACTTTGAGGCTCTAACGCACCTGTACTACCCTTTGCCTGTCTTATTTCTGTCATTTCATCATCCACCACAAGTGAGTGTTTAAAATACCTTTCCCCTTTCATTCTTGTACTCCCTTCTCGCTCTTTTAACTGAACGTACTGCCTTCCTTGCTGAGTGATGTAGCTCTTTGAAGCCCTGTCTAATCTATCAGGCTTGGAGGAAGCAGTGGACGCAGTGATTCTTGATGTCTGATAGGGCGGACTAGTCCTCTTGACTGGCCGGTTGCTGGAATTGATTGTCTCCTCTGGGTCGATGCCTTCCTCCTCCTCCAGGAAATCTGTCAGAAGAGACGAGTCCCATCAAACCAAACCCCTTTAAATAATTCATGTAATCTGAAATGGGAATTTCTTAATGACATGATTAAAGAGTCAGTGAGGCTGCTGCAGTGTTGATGGAAATCTACAGCTAATGATTATCATCTCCAGGCCGTCCATCCATGCTGTCACACACAGCATGTTGCAGCTGTCCAAATGCACACACAAGGTCCAAAATCAACTATTTGCCACATATGCCAGTTTGACTTTTACATTGAGTTTTACAAGTTTTTTGACTTATAAATAATTTGTACTGGTCACGAAACTTTGCATTACTTTGCCTTACTTTTATTTGTGATTTTGTTTACTGTAGTGAAGGTCACTTGAAGAATGATATATGAAGATGAGTGTTTTGATGAAACTGCACCTAGTACAAACACACACACACATTGTGTGTTTTCCCTAAATACAGTATATACATACATACATACATATACATATGAATCAGTGTAGTAGAAGGCAGTTTTGCAGTTACACTGAGCATGTTCAATTTGACTATTTTATGCAAGGCAGTATATATATGTGTATACATACATATATATGGTCCCACTTTATATTAGGTGGCCTTAACTACTATCTACTTACATAAAAAAATAAGTACAATGTACGTATTGTGTTCATATTGTATTGTAAAACACTTTTGCTGCTATTGAGGTGGGATAGGGGTAAGGTTAGGGAGAGGGTTGGGGTAAGTTTAGGGGTGGGTTAAGGTGTAAAGTATGGGTCAACAGTGTAATTATAAATGTAATTACAGAAATTAAATACAGATGTAATTACATGTCGTTTTTTTTTTTATATAAGTACAATGTAAAAACTTAAATTAAAATGTAAGTACATAGTAGTTCAGGCCACTTAATATAAAGTGGGTCCATATATATATATATATATATATATATATATATATATATATATATATATATATATATATATATAAAGAGAGAGAGAGAGAGAGCTATAATGTTTTCTTTTGTTTCGCTGTAAATTAATCACATAATGCACATAATGTAAATCACTGGAGAACACAGAAGGTTGTCATTACCTGTACTGCATTAACAATAAGTCAGTTAATATATATATATATATATATATATATATATATATATATATATATAAATTCTATATAAAATATTTTTGTTAATTATAATTTTAATAGTTTTCATGTCGTGACTGCAGGGGAGGAAACATTTATGATGCACCTATGTACACTCACTAGACCATCTCTACCATTTAATGCCTTGAAGCTTCAGAAGGACTAGGTTAGACTTTATGAATGTTTTTTTTTACAGTTATGGTTACAAATTCTCTCTGCCTTCCTTCTTTCGCATATTGAGTGGTCGTTGACCAAAAAAAGAGAAAACAAAGAAATGCGAAATGCGATATCGTGATCTTTGTATAAGTGACAATTAAACTGTATTTTACTAACAGTGTATCCTAATCCATGTAATGATCCTAATAAAGTTGGCGGCCAACTGTTTTATTTACTCCTTAAAGCCCATTTCTACTCACATTTGCCGTCTGGTTTGTGTTAATTTTGAACCCTGGGAACACATATGTCGCTTGGCTCATTACAGATGGTGAGATTTTAAAGAGAGCAAACAGCTGCTGAATTCTTATCTGTTATTAAGATCCCAGCTGAACACAGACCATCAGGTTTGGGGAAGAAAACAGGCTGGTCATCCTCGTCCTCATCCATCTTCACGTACTTGTAGAAGCCAAATCTACATGATAATTCAAAAGAATAACAGGGCCATGGTTATCTTTTTATTTACATAATTAGTTATTGCTTAATTTCCTCTTATGATCGGTAAGGATTCATACTTTTCTAAGTAGACAGGAGATTCTCGGTAGAAGCATTTGTTCTTTTTCTCCATATGAGTAAGTCTGGTGAAGTCATTGGGATACACATAAGAAAGGTAGACCTGGTTGAGCACACATAAGAATATGAGAAAATAGGTAAAGAAAAATGGTAGATGTATTTATTAAGCCAAAAGTGTGTCAAATAAAACAACCAGAATAATTAAAAACAGTGACTGTAATTGGACTGCATGAGATTTACTCTCTCTTCTCAGACTTGTGTTTAACATTGATGACCAAAAGAGGGCAATGTTTGCTCTAAGCACAGAGATATCATTTAAATAGAGCAGGTCCACTTCATCAGTGGTTCTCAACCTTTTTCATGGGGGCCACTGTCCAAGACAGTTTTCAAAACCCCATGTAGGCCAAGATATTTCTGGTAATTCACTGCAATTAACACAGCTGTTTATTTTCAAACTTGTTTTTATTTACAGAAACTAGGAGTGACTATATATTAAAATAAAATAAATAAAATATAAAAATAAAACAAATTTAGAATTGAATGCTATTCAAAATCACATTCTTTATGATCAGCAAATGACACGATTTTCCAGACAGCAAAGCAGTCAGCAGTATAGTAAACCATACCTTCCAGAGCTGCATACTGTAGCTAGAAAATTATATTATATATTTATCTTAGAAATTCTAAGGGCTTTAATGGAAATGAAACTTTTGACTTTTTTATTTTATTTATAAAAATGTCAGGAAACACATTCATATAAGAAAACTGATATCAATAAGCATCTTTATATTCAACTTGAGGTTAATAAAAGTTTTTGCTTATTTGCTAAATTTTGGTGGTCATAAATTAGATTACGTCAAAATACTTTTTTTCTTTTGAACTATTGATTATTTTAAAAATACAGAAAAAACATATAACTGTTTTCACAAAAAATATTAATAAGAAGAAATGTAAGTAATGCAAAAAAAAAATTGAGCTTTGCCATAACAGGAATAAATTACATTTGAAAATATATTCAAATAGAAAACATCATTTTAAATTGTAATACTATTTCACAATATGAAATAATGTATCAAATGCTCTAAACTGTAAAGTTTAAAGGGGTCATATGATGCTTTTTTAAAGACCATTATTTTGTGTATTTGGTGTAACAGAATATGCTGACATGCTTTAACGCAAAAAAAAAAAAAATTGTATATTATTGTAGGTCCTCTATGCCCTGCCTCTCTCAAACGAGTCGTTTTCTACAAAGTCCCTCCTTCTGACAAGCACAGTCTGCTCTGATTGGCCAGCTGACCCAGTGCATTGTGATTTGATGAACACCACAAGCACTCGTCGGAAATGTAATGCCCCTTTCCATAATCATGAGCTTCATCTTTCAAAATAAATGTAAAAGACAGTTAATAATGTCCTTAGTTTTACCATCAGTTCAAGCCCGAAAGGGGAACAGAGTCACGTGACAGACACAGTGATGAAGCTTGTATGTGTTTGCAGTTCACAAACCACAGAGGGTTAAGACAGCTGACTCCACTGTGTGACCCTGTCTCTCTCTCTCTCACCCACACACACACACACACACACACACACACACACACAAACACAAACGACGCGCAAAACTTTACGTTTGAACAGTCAATAGCAAATGCTTAAACTAATAACAAAACATACTTCCAGTAGCTGATTCAGAAGTGTCAGATTGTCGTAGCAAAGTTAGAATTACCTCCTCTCCTAGGTTCACGAAACGGTCGTCCATAAAATGCTTTGCTGTTCTGTTGTAAGTAATCTTAAAGATTCCTAAATGCATCTACTTTCGGAAGGCCAAATAAAGTTTGGCCAAATAAAAATTTGCTTCTGCCTAGATACACATCATCTCCCTGACACGGCTGATTCAACACTTGCTTCCGCTGTCCTCATTTGTAAGTCGCTTTAGATAAAAGCATCTGCTAAATGCATAAATCTAAATGTAAATGTAACGTTGATTACTGTAACCACGCCTTCTTTCTTTGCGTGAACATTTGGGCGGCATTAAATAAATATTTCCACATAGTGATGTAGAGATGTGGGGGCGTGTTTTAATGAGCCATTTTAGGGGGGCAGGGCAGAGTCTTAATTTTGATAAACAATCTCTCTTGTTTTGAGACTTTAGTCTTTGCAACTTGCAACAGGGATCTTATCTATCAGCTTGTAACACTCCAAAGAAAAAGGAAAACTTGAAATCACATCATATGACCCCCCTTTAAAGCAACAAATTGAGCCAAAGCTGTCCTAGAGTGAGGTAAGTTATCGACTGCATATTTTAGGGCATTTTTAAAAATCAGCAGTCAACATTTCTGTCATCAAGATAGACAGTGTGCTTGTCGAGACTGTTACTTACAAACTGCAGGCCCTGATAGCGTGCGATAGGGAAGTCCTTCACCACGTAGGTAGGAGAGTAGACACAAGATGGCAGAACATTCTCCAGCCTGGACCGATCTATCATGGGAACTAGGACAACAAATATGTCAACATATAAGACAATTCCCACACCCTTCATAAGACAGCCGACATACAAGTAACTACTCAGCACAAACATCTTTTCATTCATTTAAATTAAAAATGTTACATAAAATCAGTTTGCTGATTTCCATACAGATATTCATTGGTTTCTATTCATCACTATTAGCTTGTGTCTCAGTCCTGACTGTCACATATTCAGTGCTGCTGCTCCTAACAAGCTGACATCCTATATCTACACCACCATATGGATCTACCAATGCACTGCTGAGCTTCCACACAAGCAATTAAACACTGCAAATCACATATCCACACTGTCTATCCTGAGAGATGGATGTTTATTTTGTTTACCAACCATAGCTACACACACACACACACACACACACACACACACAACAGTGTTAGAATGCTGAAAGAAAATTTTATGGACAATTTTGTTAGCTGATTTAAAACTTTTGAACATTATGCCATATGGCATTATATATGATATATCACATTATGACATCATATCACATTATATATCCATCATTGTGTTAAACCAATAGTAAGCATCAGTTGGGTCAGGTGAATGCATGACTTACAACTGAGAGCAGCACAATGAGATCCAGCAATATGACGGGACAGTGTTCAAAAATGACCTTAACATCCAAATACACTGTAGGGAATACTCACTCTTGTAGAAGGTGTCTCGTGGGTCTGGTTTGAGCATATCTGCAGTATGTATCTCTGTCCTATGGTTAACCCGCAGAGCGAGAGAGTGACTGGCCAGCGTCTGTGGGATGTGACGAACACTGTTCATCTTCAGACTGGATTCATCTGTCAGAGACAGAGAAAAAGGACAGTGAGAGACAGAATGTGAATTTAAATCAGCTAACAGACTAACACTCAACAACCCCTGCTGTTTGCTATTATAGAAATGGTAGAATACTGGCTTTTCTATGGCTGACAAATAAGTGTATACAGTATTTATTAGGGTCCAAAAGTCTAAGACCACTGTAGAAGCTATTATATTGTTATAAGTTTTTTATTATTATTATTATTGCAGGTTTCATCTGCATAACAATTTATATATATTTGTTTCTATTTTGTTAGAATTTTTTGTATGTATGATTCTTTTTTCTAATTATTTATATTTTATCAAATAAAATTTGAGAATTTTAATGACAACTGCACTCAAGATGCACAAGCAGTGTAAAACCTGCTGTTTATATTCTCCTTCTAAATATATTTATAAGTTATATTCTCGACTGCATATTTTAGCACATTTTTTAAACAGCGTTCCATCAGCACACTACATCTGGAGCCAGAGCAGACACTCAACGAACATGCTTCTCTTCAATATTATTCACATCGCTGTGCCCCAAACCTCTGATGAAACTCTAAATCCAACCTCTTTTCTGGTTGGATCAGTTTATTTTTTTATTTTATTTTTTATGGATACTTCCCCAAGGCTTAAAGAGATGTAACCAGGCTCACACACTGCCTACGCTTTAAGACAATCCCTTGGTGATCAGTCTATGGGCAGTGAAGCATGCAGGTGTGTGCATGCGAGGGAGACTCTATTCATTATGGTTTATCTCTTGACTTTATGAGAGCTCAAAACACTGTCTGCTCAGCTAGCCGCTGATGAATACACATTTTAATTAGTCCTATCGATCCACTGCAAATGTGTTACTATGCAAGTGTAAGCTATACAGCATCAAAGTCAGTCACCGATGGCAGCAAGGCAGAAAGCAAGTACACAACACTGACAGAGATGAAAAGGGATGAAAAAAGAGAATGCTGGATATTACTGTAACATCCAAGATGAAGCCATTAGGAGGCTGAAAGACTGCAGGCTTTGACAGATATCTCTGTTGATGCTTTAGTAATGGACCATATGGCTTTACTGGATGTTGAATAGTCCACGCAAATTTACAAAATTCAAAACAATTGTAACATAAAATGAAACACAAAAGGAAAACAAGATCTCCTTGCTCCAGTTCTGAGTATTATGAAATAAAGTACTGTTAAAGTACTGTAATGTTTTGCATATTGTTCTTTATGATTTTGCAAAAAAATATTAAATAACTTAACTGCAATTAGAGAAAAAAAAATCAGTAACTTGAATGTAAAATACTGTATTGTCTGCACTGCACTGTGACGTGTGAACTACAACACTTAGAAAAAAATTTTTTTTTTAATGGAAAACATTAAATCAGTTATTAGAAAACTGTAACACACTGTACAAATTCCTGCTCCCCTGCTGTACAACATATTATATATATATATATATATATATATATATATATATATATATATATATATATATATATATATATATATATATATATATATATATATATATATAAGCAATATGCAATCAATAACCACTGTAATTAAATTAACAAACAAACAAAAAAAAAACATTAACTATCACTAAATCACACATTAGTCCTCTCCTACTGGTAATACTACAACACTTAGTATCTAAATTTATTTTCTAAGAATGTACAGTTTCAAAAATAGCTTGACTAGAAGTCAAAAAAAAAAAATATTTCAATTCACTGTCTCATTGTTTCCTTATTTCATTTCTTCCTTTGCTTTCATTGAAATTAAAGGGATAGTTCACCCCAAAAAAAGAAAATTCTGTTATCATTCATTTTTTATCATGTCAAATATTTTTGCCAATTAAGAGCACTAAAATTGTTTAGAGGTGCAAATACATACCCTTTAAATACAACACTGATCAATAATATAACCATGATTTACAAAGTAATCATAATAAACAAAAATACAAATCTGAATGAATAGAAACTAAAGTTACACAATACAATGACTACAAAATAGAAATAAACACATAAACAAAACAAATGGAAGGGAGACTGGTGCCAGTGACAGGGACAACTGACGGCTCGGCCTGCACTGTATCTCTTCTTAACAGAGCAGAAGGACAGTGAAAGCCAAAGCACCCAGGAGCTCTGGCTCCATCTGCATCTCCCTGATGACATGTTGAGAGGGAGAGAGAGAGAGTGAGTGTGTGTGCGGTCTTCACTGAGGGAGTGGTCTGCGTGATTAATGATTAGGACACTGGAGTTGGCTTCGTACTCACCGGTGAGCTGCGTGGGCTGGCGATGGAAGCTAATGCACATCCCCCTCTCCCTCAGCTTGTTAAGTACAGTGAGGATTTAATCGAAAAATTGCTTTCGTCTCAAATAATTATGTAAACGAAGCAAAGGAGGGCCATGGGGATTGTCTTTCTCTCTTTTTTCACTGTCCCTCTCTCACTTTGTGTCTCTACTTCCTCTTAAAAGCATGTGTAAATTAAAGTCAGTTCCCTTGATGAATGACAGTAATTTGAAGGGGAACGTATGAACATGTGTAATGCTTGATAAGACGATATACGAAGGAACACAAAGTATATGCTGACTGTCGGGAGGCTCAGGGGCAAGTGTTTTCTGGTGATTACCTACTTGCCACTGCCTACATTCAAATATAAGTACAATGACACTTTTCATGCAAACAGCAGAAACTGTAATGTTCAGAGGCTGTGAATGTTAACTGCAATATTCAGATATGATTGGGACAGGCAGAGTTTGCAAATGGTACTCCTGAGAGTTTACTTCCATTTTCTCTTTTATCTTCCCTGAAATGCGTGCACATATTTTTAGCGTAAAAAAAAAAAAAAAAAACGGAGGAAGGAAGTTACCTGTGTACAATGAGATATAAGCTGAGTCAATTACATCATACTTCAGCCCAGGAAGGAACGGTCTCCACTGCAAGAGAAGAGAAAGTAATACAATTAGTGAATAAAATTAATGATTCACTAAAGGACTGTCATGTTCAGGTTCAAGAGTACTCTTCCTGTTCTTTCATTACGTTGCTCATGTTTTCCAGTTCCCTTTGTTTATTTCTTGTTTTCTTTGATTGCTAGGTATATAAGTATGTTGCTTTTTGTTCACCTGTGCCTTGTTTAGTTGCGTGTTTATTCCTCTGTATACTGTTAACCACCTACAAAAATCTAAGAAAAATTAATTATTCTGTAACCACATGCAGTTCAAATTAACCAAATAACATTAAGTAAATAAAATAAATATACATATTTTAATGCAAATATTTACCTGAATTTAATCTTTGACTAACTACTTGCAGCCCAGCTTAATAACAATGTAATGCAATTGATAATTTATATATATATATTTATATTGCACCCTCAGATTCCAGATTTTCAAAGAGTTATATGATGTATAAATCTCAATTTTTTTTTTAGTGGGAGAACTTACAAAACAAAATTATTCAAACATCATATATCATTTTTTTATATTTTTATATGAGTTGTTAGTTATATTATTCAGACACTTTGACCTGACAATGTATTGCTTGGGAGTTTTTCTTTAATTGCTAATACAACCATTTTACACCATCGACTTAACAAAGTTAAGCATAGTTTGGTAACTGGTTCACCTAAATTGGTATTATCTTATTGTGTACTTTAATTTAATAGCTGACAGCTATTCAGCCTAATGCCGTGATGTTGTACAGTAGCAATAAAGCATGCCAGATTATGGTATCTTACTGCATTCAGACAGCAAGTTCTGAAAAAGTGTTCAGCACTGATTTTTTTTGCCATATTTGCAGCATAATCTATTTGCCTAATTCCTTTAATAAATCGAGAGCTTAAACAATTTAAAAGCGCATAAATACACATGAAAATGCATTCTTAGTAAATCGCCCTCGACCCTCCCCTGTCCTTTTCTGCTTTTGCCCTCACAATGCACTGGGATGGCATTGGCTCTCGAAATAGATGGGATATACAGACACGTAGCAATTCTTATAAAGAGGCTCTACAATTACAACATCACTTCTCGGCCACTCTCACGCAAGAGGTAATTTAGCAGTTGCATAACAATAACTCTTATCGAACTGATCTTCACACACACACACACACACACACACACACATACACTTCCAATCTCTCATTCACACACCAATGCCACACTACACAACGGCTTTCAACAGTTCAGACTGTACAGCTGAACAAAGATTGAGAGAGGAATAGAAAGGGAAGAGAGAACAAAGAAAAAGAAAAAAAGAGAGAAATTAATTTGAATTCGGAGCAGTTTGATGTCGACATTACTTATAGTGTGACAGTTTCAGTCCCAGAAAATGGTACATAACAAAACTCACTGTCACTGCATACTAATTAGTCACGAGCGCTCACTCAAAAGATGAGCATTTAAAAGATTATTTGACTCAATTATGATTTCGCTGATTTATTTGACTGTCAATGAATTTTGACAAACACTCAATCTTGTTGCATGCCAAAATTAAACATCTAACAAACATACCGTTACTTACGACTCATTGATGAGGACTTGTTTTAGACACACACAACATAAACATCTCACACACCTTTATCAGTTTTCTTCAGTGCTTAGTATTCACCATGTTGTTCTGCACAGCTTGTGTTTCTCAAGGTCAGATCTGCCTTTCGGGAATCGATGGAGTGCAGTTACAGCACAATGTCAGATCTGAGGAGCCACAGATGCCTGTTTGCCCCCAGTGACATAATACACACACATTCACAAATATGCCCATGCAAACAATCATGCATGGTCACACACACCTAAGCAGTATTACACACTGATCAAGAACTAGCTATGCTGCTAACACTGTTCTTTTTCATTTCATGTATGTTGAATAATCATTAGATTATTTGTACTGATGAGAAAATAGGCGATAAAACAACCTGCTATGCTACCCAAGGCTCATGATCCTTTTAAGTAGCAAAGATTTCTAAAAAGCTTCATCTGTTTCTGCACAAATGACTACACGCAGTCATTGGCAAACACACTGCAATTCCTAGAAAACAATGTGGAGCTTGCATTATGTTGCATATATTGCATCAGCTACAGATTTATTTCTCTTTTGTCTTGACGATGAATAAAATTGAGCCCATTCACTAGTGACTGGCAGCACCGTCCATAATAGCTCCTACTGCAAATGTCATATTGGATAGTTTCTGGTCAGACTAAATCAGACAGGCTTTATTAGATCTCTTTGTCCCTACAAAGCCTGAGGATTCTGTTAAAATGCTAATCAGGCTCAGAATAACTCTGGAGTTGGGTGCAACCATGAAAAGTTTAAGCACATGCGCACATCACAGAGGTTAGCCTACCTTTTCTGATTTAATACGTGTTATCTGTGAAATTGGGAAAAGGGGAGAATCCTACAGAAGCAGTGAGCCTGATAACATTGAACATCTAAAACATCTCCAGTGAACTCCACAGGCTAGCCAACTGCAGTTTGGTTAATAAATGAATTCCTGTGTTTGCCACAGATAATTAGCTGTTTTTGCTTTTTGGTGTCTGGTCCCTGTTGACTCTCTAGCTGAGAATACCTCCAAGTTCAATGAATTTATTCATTGGGCTCCTCTCATGTCTTTGAACCGCCTCTTCTCCAGCACTCTGCAGTGAACATTAAATAAGGAGTGAAGCACAGCTGAGTCATCTTGGGCCTTCTCAGCCTCCAGGCAATGAAAGTTTTGTGCAGTGCGGATTAAAAAATAAAATAAAAAATTCTTTATAAGTGGTAAAAAAAATAAAAAAAAATAAAAATAAATTGTGCAGGAGGGATCGCTTTTCACATTAACGTTGCATGTAGATAACAGCTTTAATACTCTGTTAAGGATAAAAATGTCCAGTCTCTAAGACTTGCAAGGAAAACGGTGTAACAATTCAGCTGGCATACTCTGAGCAGAAGTAAAAAATCTATAGAAAATTACACTAAATCCCTTTTTTCCAATTAACAGCTTCCCTATCATTACCCTGTGCTGATTGTCCAGTCATCTGTGTGAAATAAAAGGGTCAAACTAATTGAATTTAATTCTCTTTTCTATACTGTTACTCAGTTGTCTAGTTTGTTTCTTGTCTTTGACTGACTTCAGTTAAGTTTTACATTCAGATTAATAATTCATCAAAAGATTTCATCACAAAGAAAGTAAGTGATCTAGAGGCTATGATTTAAGTTTACAAATGAGGAAAAAATAGAAGAAGCAGAGATGAGAAAGCTTTATTAACCTGAAACATTTATGAATTCACTTTTGTTCTTTAGTCATAACTGCTATGTTAGATTATGTGCAATGTAAGATTTATTAATTCAGCAGATGCTTTTATCCAAAGTGATTTACAGATGAGGAATACAGCAAAAAAAAATGCACTGCATCTTTGGGACACAGAATGAAAAGTGCTGTTATACGAAGGTCCAGAATTGACCTGAGAATTACGAGCCAGTAGAGAAAAAAGGGGAGAACCTGTGACCCTTTGAAACAACAGAAAGAGAATAGTACAGTTAAGTAAGTGCATTAAGAGCTGCGTCAGACCTCTTTTTGATGGTATACTCAGGACTCAGCTGCTCTGATGGAGTTGGTAAGATTAATATGTGCTCTGCCAGGTTTGCTGAAGACCTCCAAGGCCACTTTCTGGATCATTTGTAGTTGTTTGATTGCACATACAGCAAGGCCGGATAAAAGAGCACTGCACTAGTCTAGTAAGGATGACTAAAGCCTAGATGAGGAGTGGTGCAGCATGCTTAGGTAAGAAAGGTCTGATTTTACTGGAAAATAAATGTGCCTGAATAATACAGTCAGTCCCAGAGATGTTGTCTGAATCCAAAAGAGGAGTGAACCAAGCACAGACCCTGATGTACCCCATACTTCTTGCTCTTTTGCTATTTATATTTAACACAAGCTAAATTAAGCTTAGAATAAGCATATCTACAATGAAAATGGAGTGGAATAATGAAGAGGGCAAAATAAATTTAAAAATGTTTTAAATCCAGAGGTATCTACGGGGTTTAGATGGAAATGTATTAAAAATAGATTAATTTAATTAGTATTATTTTTATAATTGTATTATTTTACTATGTTTCCATTTATAAGATTCTGTTCATACTCAGGTATAACTATTGAATTTTGCTCTAAAGGAGAAAGAACAAAAAATGATCTAATCTATTTTTAATCTATTTGTTTTCTGTTCCATTTTCAGCTCTCTCTCATTCTCTATCTCACTGCCTCTCTTTGTTTGTCTTCTGCTTTCTATCTTCTCCTAGATAATAAAATTACTGAAATGTGCTGGTTAAACTCTGCATCCTTTGGGTGCACTCCGGCATAATCAGTATATCAAAGAGCATAAGGCTGTTATACTACTTAAGGATATTGTGATGGTTAGAGACGCAGTATCTGTACGTGTTTTAATGAGTAATGAGTTACAAAAGTTGAGCCCCTTTCACACTGCACGTCGGACCCGCAATATTTCCGGAACATTGCCGGGCCGCCTTCTGTGTGAAATCAACCATGTCCCAGGATTGATTACCGCATTGAACCCGGGTCGGGGACCTAGTAACATTGCGGGGTTCGACCCGGGACGAGCGCTGTGTGAACAAAAGCCAGATCTAATTCCGTGTCGAAGTGATGACGCGCGTTATCACGTGACTCTTTTACCGGCTGTTTTGAAGGAAGATCAACGTTCGCGACGAAAACATATGTGCAAACTGTAATGAAGCAAAAATCAGTTTGTTCCTCACTGCTGACGCAGAGATCGTTTGCTTGCTTCAGTGAAAGTATAACGTGCCAAGCGTTTTCGACTCGTACATTACACGTCACGCGCTGATGTCACGTGTCGTTACGGGATCTTCAAGGGCTGTGTGTGAAAGCACGCACATATTCCGGGTCATCACTGGCAGTGTGAAAGTGCATAATCTAGCGACCCGGGAACAATTGGAGGAACACTTTACCTGTGTATTTGCCGGAATGGCAGTGTGAAAGGGGCTTTGGTAATGTCGGCTGGTAGATGTTTGTTTGCTGTGGATATAGCAATTACATTTTTACTAAATCTGACATGTTTTGTACTGCTGCGATAATACTGACCTGGCCATTATCGAGAATGTGTTTTGTAGATTTAAGTGAAGCGGGCCACAGAAAATGTTTCCCTGACTAATTTGCCACATTTCTCATCTTTCCACTTACTCAGCTTTATATAATGCAATAACTGAAAAAGAGGTGGAGATAGTAAAAGGCTATAGAAGCATAAGTGTTGCAGGCCACTTAAACAGAGTTCATTAATGATGCATCCCATACTTGAGTTTGTTTACTTAAAAATAAATGTACAATGATTAAAAAAAAATCTATGCCTGGTAGGCAGTCTAATGAAAAGTATACTAAAAGGTAGCAAAATGTCCTGACTAAAACAATATCAGGAAAAAGGTTTTACATACAATTTCTACAAACTGACTTAACGTTTTATTGACACTTTCACAAAATTTTCATTGGTGACACAGTCAGTGTACAGCAAATTACCAGAATTTCCCAAACTCTGGCTCTGTACTCACCCCCACCTCCACATGGTCTGAACCTCTGTCATCTTGCTTGTGCAAAACCTCAAAGTAGTATCGCCGCGAGGACATGAGACTGCAGAGAAAGGGAGAGAGGGGGGAAAGGAGGAGAATTAAAGTGAAAGAAAGAGAGTGCAGGGGACACTCTCAGAGAGCTACAGAGCGACAGACCAGATGAGGAAAGGAAAAACAGTGGCAGATGTGAAGATAAAAAATGCAAATTGCACCATAGGGCACTGGAAGATGTGTACACTGTTAGTGACAGAATCAACTCAAAGAAGCACTCTGATCTTGTTCAACTATTACAAAAACAGAAATTAGTAATCTAGTTAAAAGGGCAGTTGTGGCCTAATAGTTAAGGGATCAGAAACATGGTCATACAGAACAAGGCATTAGTATGTGCTATATAAGGACTAATAAACAGACAATATAATAGTAATATGCATGCTAATAAGCAACTGGTTAATAGAGAGTAGTATTCCCTAATCAAAACTGTTACTGAAATCACATTACAGTATACTTCAGTTAACCTTGCTTGTCAATACATTTGGCAGTACACTTGAACCGTATTTCAAATACAATATAATAAGTACTGTATATAATACATATTTCAAGAACAGAATTGTATATATAAAATGTATTTATGTCCTGCCTAAGTGGGTCAAAAAGGCATTTTTATCTATCTGCATTTAATCTAAATAAAATCTATAATACATTTCCATTTCATCAATCAAAATGCAAAATGTCTAAAAATGTTACATTCATTTCACACTAAAATAAAGAGGATATGATGAGCATTCTGGGGTGACCTCCAAAAGCTGAATATTTGATCAACATAAAACAAGTTAACCTAATAATACAAAGCAATGGTGACTGTATCAAATTAAGCAATGAGGACAGACCATGTGCTTGTTAAAAGTATTTTAGAAAAAGTCATCCAATGTTAAATAAAAATGTAAAGCATCTAAACGCAGAAATTATACTGCAGATTATTTTTCCCAAGTATCCTTCTCCTCTCTCTCTCTCTCTCTCTCTCTCCCCCCAACAGAATAAAATGGCAAAGTTATGCCACTTTGTACAAAAAAAGAGGAATTTCTAATGTCAGATTCTTTTAGCGTTGATAATTGGATGAAAACACTTGTGTAAACAATCTTTATGTATAAACAGACCACAGGATTTGAATTTCTTTACTAAGATGATTTCATCTTAGAAAAGCCAGAAGTCACAGGCAGACACATGAATAGCAGCTTGTATTATGACACATGATTGTTCTTCAGATGTTCTTCTGTTGCTTTGATTAAATCAGCCAAGTACAATTCATATTGAAATGCAGCTCACAGTGACAGCATGACAACTGCCTTTGTGAAAAAGATGTGTTTAACTGTATTCAATTGTACTACAAATCTTACAGCCACAATGAAATCAAAATAGACAATCCTATTATTGTTATTATTATCAGCATCATTATTATTATTTCAAATGAAGGTGCCCTTGTGATCTACAATAACATCCCCTCGCCCTCACAGCAATGTCTCTTTTAGTATTTAGTAGAATCCCTCCACTCCAGAAACCTGTCACTCACATGAGATTACAGCAATAGAAAATGACAAAAAAATCCAATGATCAAATCAATTCCCACAATCACGTCCTGCCCTACTTTTTTTTCTCGTTCAAGTAGCCAAGTCATTAGGATGTCCACCACAATGCCACTTATGCCATGTATACACTACACGATTTTTAAAGTCGTAGGATAGTTTGTTCCTTTCACACTGCAAACCGTTTTGGGTATCATTCACAGTACACAACTTATCGGCAACTGTGCGTCACACATTACACTATTTCAGTAGGAAAGAATCCCCAACATCTTTCCTCCTATGAGTCCTTTAATAAACACATACACACCAAATCAACTGAGCATAAGCAATTAGCATTACAAGCATTTATGAGTGTTTGTTTGTTGTCCTTCTGAAAGGAATGGCAGCTTGATTTCCATTTCTCCTGAGAATTCGAGTCAATAAGGGTTTTAAGACTACACAAGAAAGGAGTGGTCAGTAGATCAGGGCTAGATTGAGACAGGCTTGAGGGGGTACAGAATGGAGTTTTAATTGGCTGACTAATTGCCTGGCTCCATCTGAAAGTGTTCTGCTCAATAATTGAATAGGACTGAGTGATGAGAGAGATAAAGTAAGAGTGTATTCATGCAATGCCCACATGAACACACTCAACAGACTGCTGTAGCGGCACAGTAAGCTTGTTTGAGATGTCAAACAACTCACAAGGGCAGACTTCAACATAAGCAAAATCTACATGAGAAAAAGCAAATTCTGCTTTGTACATTTTAATATATGCGTTTGAAATATTGCTTTTACATTACGATAAATGGTATAATGCAACAACTGCTATTTAATTCTACCAAAATGTCTTTTCACATCTATTTATACGTAGAAAAACAAGAGTATGATTATAGTGTACAGAAAAAATGGCATTACTCTTAAAAAAAAGCATTACAATTAAACATATTCAAATTTATGTCAACAGCAGCCTAGTTTAAATAAAAATTTTAAAGCATTAAATTCAGACCACTCACTCATGCACCACAATGCATTTGATTTATCTAATTCTTTATTTTATTTATTTATTTATTTTTTTGATGACTGTAACCACTATCCTGACTTCATTACAGATGCTTCAGACATTTGCATAAACCCAATGTAACGTGAAAGTAAGCGTTGGCACTATACATTTAATTAAAAACAAACCATAGAAGGGAGATTGCTAACCGTTTTAAAAAAAAATCCCTCTTGAGTAAAGTTTGTTTTCTTGTTTGTTCATTTGGGTAAGTAAGTGAGTAATTTATGCACAGATTAGTGGATAACAAACAGACAGAACAATCAATGACTTCATCAGAACAAGAGCTGCCTTATCTGCATACAGAAAGACAGAACATCATAATATAATCCACTGAAATCGACAGTATAAAATTAAGGATGGGGATTGCACTGTTCTTTTGTATTACATTGTAAAATAACTAAATTATTATTCAAGGCCAGGAGATTTACATTATTAATATACTTTATTTATAGCACTTTAAACTTTCAATTTGGATAAGTATAAAAAAAGTGCCAATGTAAATGTAATAGTGTTAGAATTCAATCTGATGGATGTCCTTTTATAAATTTAGTGAACTGAATCTGCTTTTAACATCCCCTAACACACGTGTGACAGATACTTCTAGAATGTCAAGAGAGGTTGACCTCTGCTGGCCCTGCAGAACTGGCATATTCCCATAAATGTCACATGCAATATCTGAGACTCCTGAGGTTACTCTGCCCTTTCTTTCCTTCAGCCATGGAGGGCAAAGCAGATACACTCCTTTCTATTATTTAAGTGATAAAAAGACTATACCGTACACACTGTATATGCACAAGAGTAAGACACAGAGTCTCATTTGCTAACTATGATTATAATAAATGTATTGCCAGCAGCCCACCGGCGGCGCCAGGGGGGGTCTTGGGGGGTCTCAAGACCCTGCCAAAAAATGCCTTGACCCCCCATTTGACCCCCCAGCCTCTTCCTGATAAAAAAATATATATATTCGGGATAAAGATCCAAAAATGTTTCTCTTCAAACTACGCAGAACAATAATAAATAATAATTATTTCGACATTTATTCATACACTGAACCGAGAACCATTTCTGTCGGACGCGTCCGATTCGAGAACCGATGAGCTGATGATAACTGCGCATGCGTGATTCAGCGTGAAGCAGACTGACACAGAGCGCATCTGAACCGAACTGATTCTTTTGGTGATTGATTCTGAACTGATTCTGTGCTAATGTTATAAGCGCGGGTAAACCAAAGGCTTGAATGAAGGGCAATCATCGCCAATGACGGCATTACATCGAGCGCAAAAGAACCGGTGAACCCAGGCCCGGCGCCACAAGGGGGCAAAAGGGGGCAATGCCCCCTCAGATCTGACTTGTGCCCCCTCTATTTCATTTTTGTATTCATGGTTAAAAATAAAATGTTCAACCTTTTGAGCTAAATAATAATTTAACATTATGCCCATGGGATTTAGAATGTTCAGTGTTGTAACCACTGATTTATAATATAGAATATATATATATAGATCAGTGGTTGTAACTCGTGACATTACTCCCAGATTCAAACGTCTTTCGCGTTGGTTGGCGCTGAGCCAGATACGGACGAGCTCAACGCTGTTATATATCACAACTATGCAGTGTTTTTAACCTCATAATGTTTATTTTAGATTTCATACATTTAAATAGGCTACACATAAGCACTGGTAAAACAATAGCCTACATTTGGAGTCTGTGAAAGCAGCAAAAACAATCTATTCCAATATAATTTGCCGACGTGTTTTTCATATCAGATAAACACAGTGGAAGTAACGTTAAGCTAACTATAAAGTTTACTCTATTGTTATAAAGATTTTTAAACGACCAAACACACTCACTTACACATATTTGATAATCGAAATATTGGATAGTTGATGACATGGTAAGTACGTTTGTGAATATTTCAAATAAAAAAGGAAAAACGAAATAAAGGATAGCCTACATCTGTTATACAGTATTATTGTTGCTGTGCGGTGTTTCACGTGACAAATATGACGCGTTGCCATGGAAACATTAAGGGGGGACGTTCTAAAATAACTGTTGCCTTGAAAAATCTTACTCTTGGGAGTCAGAATATTTTAAACTTAAGTGTGATTCAGTGTCAAATCAAGGAGACTGCAGCTCTTCTATCATCTATCGATCTATCATCATTACACTGTTTATAAACTGTGTGTATTAATCATTGATGGTGTAATAAAGTTAAGCCCCCTTAACAATTTCACATGCCCCCTCAGTAATTTCATCCTGCAGCCGGGCCTGGGTGAACCATTTTTTTTTTCAGCTGGTTTATTTGATCGAATTGTCCGAAAGAACCGGTTCACTTGAGCACCTGCTCCTTTGCCCCTTAAGTGCCCTTTTGTCAAAGCAAAATTTCCTCATTTTTTTTTGTAATAACATAAACTTTTGTAAATGCCTGCCCACGCCCAATCATCATATTAGTACAATTTATTAATAATAATTTAGCCGTAAATAAAATGACCAACATGATGACCGTTCACCTGACTACGACCTCATCGAACCAGGAAGATACCTCATGCTGCACGCCCATTTTTTAATTGCTAGAGGATATTTTCAAAATCGTGGCATCTGGTAAGTGGTGTTTCATTCTCAGCGAAGTGATTTTGGTGTTTATTTACTTTGGTGTTTATTTTACAAGAACGATGTGATGTGAGAACATGCAGATACGTTGTTTATATTGCAGTGTGTAGCCTGTAGTCAAAGAGTATAGAAGTAACTTCTATACTCTTTGCTGTAGTGTAGAAGTAACACTAGCGTGCTGTTTGAGGGAGAAAAGTTTCACATGCATCGAGGGGTCTGGTCTTTTTTATGTTATTTGAATAAACTTTTATTATATTACAGTACTTATTTATTTTTAACACGTAAAAATAATTATCACAACACTGGTAAGGCTTATACAGATTTTCTCATTCTCTGAATTATCATTATAAAAATAAAAACAATTCAGAAATGAATTAAAATATAATTATATTTTAAATGTGATGCAAATATTTTTTCTACAATAGCAACAGTGTTTACAACAGCAAGACCACTTTAGCCTGTAAACTCAATAATATCTATCTGGAAATAAATGTAAAAATATCAATGTCAATAAAAATGCATAATATACCTGACATGAAAGTGCAGTGTGAAGGATATGAATAACAAATATAGCCTGTCATTTGTTTACATTGCAAAGGTGTTTTTCTTGTTTAGTAGCAGAAATATGCAGTTATTAGCCATGTCCACTGTATTTTTGTTGGTTTTCATGAGACCCGCCTTGAAAAGACCAGGACCCCCCCATTGCCCCCCCAATCAAAATTGTCTGGAGCCGCCACTGCAGCAGCCATATCACCCTGCAGCCTAAGACGGGTTGCCCACTGTAGAAGAGGTGTTAGTGAGGCCAGCAGAGGGTGCTCACCCTGTGGTCTGTATTGTAACGGGGACACTATACTGACAAAAAGCACCGTCTTTCGGATGAGACATCAAACCAAGGTCCTTACTCTCTGTGGTCTTTAAAAATCCCAGGATGTCCTACAAAAAAAGAGTGAGGTGGTAACCCAGGCATCCTGGCTAAATTCGCCCATTGGCCGCTGACCATCACGGCCTCCTAACCATCCCCATATCTGCTGATTGGCTTCATCACTCTGTCTCCTCTCCAGCAGTAAGTTGGTGTGTGCTGGGCTTTCTGGCTGAATAGGGCTGCCGTTGCATCATCCAGGTGGATGCTGCACACTGGTGGTGGTTGAGGAGATTTACCCCTTTTATGTAAAGTGCTTCGAGTGCCCAGAAAAGCACTATTATTACTATAATACAGTCTTATTTCAGAATAAAATAAAAAAATAGGTTCTGCATAAAAATGCGGTCAATAATGAGTAGGCTAGTCCTCTATATAAGGGGTTTTTCATTTTGGTCCTCAGAGTGGTACTCTTAAAAATCTTGCTGAATGTCATCTTGGGCGAGACTACATCTATACAGAAAAAGAGAGAAAATGTAAGCACAATATAGACTGAGCAGAGTTTGTGTGGAAAGCCTTTATATAGAAGTGATTTAGGGATGTATTATAGCTTTACTATTATGTACCATGGATTATGCTAATTACTACATAATCCAAATTGATCCACATAAACAGAAACAACTAAACACTAATTTAATCTTATGTAAATTATGCACAATATTTTTTTATGCCTTCTTTAAATCATTATCTTGCATGTAATCATTCATGATTATCATACGTTATAGACACTAGCATTCAAAGAACTGATAAAACTTCAAAAAAGATCATTAATAGTGCATTATTTGTCCAGCAACTGGGGGATTTACAGATGATCCTGTCAGACGTCCGCCCTGTGTATGCCCTAAAATCCAGCGCATTAGTCTTTACGATGCAATGACCTACTCTGCTCTGTGTCACCAAACTAACAAGCTCCAATCGAAGGGCAAAATGAAAGCAAACAGAGAACTGAGGTAGGTAGACAGAAAGTCGTCTAACTTGGGTAGCATAGAAGTCAAAAAGTTTAAATCCTGACATCCTCAACTAGAAAAGCAGAGGATATCAAAGACACTCTTGTGGCAGTTTGAACCAGTGCCAGGCCATTGTCAAAGCTCAGTGAAAAGAGGAGGCATTTCTCTGCGTTTCCCTCTGGAGTGCCAATAAGCATGCTCATTTTTTTATTGGCACTGAAATATTCTGGAACGTGTACATGCTCGCTTTTAGACTGACACTGCTGATGAATAATTCAATGCCACACACCACTCACACTGAAGCACCAATCAGCAGTGGTTGGAGAAGACCAACAAGGGCGATTAAAACGGACGACATGACACTTCACTCTGACAAACTACTATTTAATGTGTCCCTTGTGATTCACAGTCACTCTGGCAGTACAGACACCTATTGGGCAGCATGCTTGTTTTAGTAACTCCCCCTGACGTTTGTTCATTTAACAGTGAAGTTGAGCATGTGCTGTCGTCGATGTCTTATAACAACCTTACATTGGTTACAGGCATGTGGTTTACACAGCTGGATTTAATGAGCTGATAATGAATGGCTGAATATATCTTGTATGTTTTTACACATTCACAAAGTTTGATGGCATTTAAACTCACTTTAAAAATCACAATAGATATGGGATGCATTTGCATGTTCATACCTGCTGCTGAATGTCATAAGTGAAAAAATGAAGAAGAAAAAAGAATTACCTGTGATGTGAAAATGTGTTACTTACCATAACTGTGTGATTGGCACATCTTGTTTCACTCATTGCTGCTCAGCCAGATTTTGATTAAACTTCAATATTTACTGTAGGTACTGGCAAGTACCTTTCCATGCTTAAGACAATCCACTGTGTCATATTCTCCTAATATGCATTTAATTATGGTGATAAATCCAGGAAACATATGCTGTATGACACTCACCGCACAGGTTTGGAAGTTTGAGATCTGAACTTGCTGAACTCTCCTGGAGCTGTCCACTCTGAGCCATGCTACATTATGACAGACAACAGAGACTGTAACTCATCTGTAGCCACACACACAGGACACTATTCAGAATTGAACAGAGAATGCATTTTGAATTCCAATCAAATTCCTGAATTTGAAGTTAAATTACTGTACGGTAGAAAATAGGAAGCAGACTTGAATTTGAATGTGAGGAAGCAGAATAAAATGAAAGTAATGTCATGGCAAACTTTACATTTTGGCTAGACAAATCCTTGTGTGAAAGTTTGAAAAGTTAAATATTTGAAGTAGACAGACAGACAGACAGACAGAGACACAGATATAATCACATATTGACAGACAGGCAGAACATAGTGGAGATCAAAATTAGAGAACAATACTTCATGTAAATCTTCATGACTCAATGAAGGAATAAAGGAATATCCGCTGTAGGTATACCACTGTTCTACTTACACGTTTTCAAAGGCATTTCAACAAAAACACAAAATTAGAGAACAGTAACCACTGTAGCACAAAAGAAGATTACAACTACAGATTACAGCTACAGATTACAGCTGTCGGAAATTAGTAGGAAGTATACAGGCTCCTGCTGCGCTGATGTGATTTTGGTCCTCTCTTCCTTCAATCTCTTCATTAGTTTGGTGGACTGTAGTGGGTTTCTTAGCCATAACTGCGTCACCAAGGATATTCCAGATATTCTCAATCGAGTCTAGATCGGGCCTCTGGCCCGTCCATCCGTTTTGAAATTTGAAGGGGACATTGCCCTGCATGAGAATTGCAGGCTGATTGGGAGATGCTTGCAGAGAAGGAACTTCATGTTGCTGAAGAAAATACACTTGCTTTCACACTGCCACGTATCTGTATAAGAGGACCAACTCCTGCTGCAGAAAACATACACTTCCTCCTACATCTTTCACTGACTTCTTTACTCACTCGAGCTTCAGTCTTTTCCAGTTTGATGCCAAATAAAATGTTTCCCATCGCACCCTAATAAATCAAACATTCTCTCATTAATAAAGTGAACATTGGAATAGTTATGATCTGTACACACATAATGCTCCTCAGCAAAGGTGAGCTTAGCCTTTAGATTTTCTTTACTGATGAGAGATTTTGTCACTGCATCGTTCACTCTTTACGACGTGTCTACAACGGACTTGACAGTTGTCTCTCCACCGCAACTCTAAAGTCTGTCTACACTGGACACAACAAATAGACCATTGGAAATCATTAGAAATGTGTGTCAGTAAGTCAATAACAGAACACAGCAGCAGTTTTGTCAGGGATTTGTTGCGCTGCACCACGCTGCATCCAGTGTATACAGCATTATTAATTATAATGAGTTCTATAGTATTCTGTCGCACTGTGCCGCTCGCGTCCAGTGTATACACGGGGTATGTCCGACATCTCCTTCACATGCAGAGAGATCCATACTCTGTTCAGCATTGAACTGGCACACAATTCCAGCTGCAGCGCTGAACCGATTCCCAATTGAGAGTCTCTTCATTATCCTCTCCTCTTGTGCATTTGTGGACAACTAGCTTTTTTGGGGGACTTTTAATAAATTAGTGTCATTGTAAAGCTGCAATATTCAAGAAATCTCAGATTTGGAATGACCAACTTCTCAACTTTGGCCTTGATCTAGACAAGCTCCTGTCACAAGTTTTCATTCGCTTTAGAGAGGCCCTCCATCTTGCAATCTCATTGAAAATGGGAAGAATGCTGCCAGTTAAATAGAGTTTGTCAAAAAATATGAAATAAAGGAAAATGTAGGATGTTCCATCATTTTGATCTCCACTGTAAAGACAGACAGATACATCAGAAGTGCAGCCCTTTATTTAAGGGTCATATATCATAGTACACACCTGTCCAACGTACACCAGGAGCCGGGCATTGAGCGGACTTTCATCAGAGCTTAGCCACAGTTCAGAGTTATCATCCGATGCTATGGCAAACTGGAAATCCCCTGAAATAAATAATTGATCATTTAAAGAGATGTACTGTATAACCTTATGACCTGACCTGCAGGTTCTGAATTCTAAGCTTGCTTTGATAAGATGTTGTTTTGTCCTTCACGGATATCTCACAGCAGTCTAAAACCCCGTAGTGCTTTCCAGTGCCTTCATTCTGCTTGTCAGTTCTTCTCCAGTATATTCCTCAAACTGACAATCGCTTTTCCTTCTCTTATTGTCTTGTGAGCTTGTGCGCTCCAGTCAAACCCTGATTCAGCGACTCTAGTTATTTGCTAATGAAAACAATCTCATAACTTTTCCCCAGCAAACACGAGCACGCCTGCATGCATATAGTAGTCCTCACAGCAGCTTTTCTTATCAGGTTAGGCAGAGCGTGCAGAATTTGCTGACTGTAGGGGATCTATTGAAATAACAGTTACTGTGTGCATTTAGACGTCAGCTTGGGCAACATTCAGGTTTCTTACACCTCACTCAAACTTGCTTTGTGGAACACTTTGAACGTAAAGAAACCAATGTATATGTATTGTATGTGTTTGAAGGAATTGTGCATTAATAATTACTAACATGACCTAACTTTTATGAACACATAACATACATATTTTTATTAGATTAAAAATAACTGAAGGGTACAGTAAAGAGGAAAACTCTTTAGCATTCAGTAATGCCTGTGTTTATGAAACATGGAACAGAAATATAGTTCATAGTAGGTTAGAAGAAAATATGGTGTAAAATATGGATACATGACAAAACACTTTAAATAAATGTACACAGTATATTTGGAGAAAACAAAACACTGCAGTCCAATACAAAAACAATTAGCTGTGAAACAGGCTGGAGGCAATATAATGATTTGGATCTGCTATGCTGTCTAAAGACCTGAATGGCTTGAGATCCCTGTGGGACCAATGCAGTCCAAGTTATATCATAAAATGCTACAACTGAATATCAAGCCATCTGTTTATGATCCTAAACTTATAACAAACTGAATCATGTAGCATGACATTGATGCAAAAATGAGAACATCAACCACATGGTGCTTTGATGGAAGAAACTCTGTGTTTTGGAATGACAGTTTTATATTCAATCCATCTATTTTAAAGGATGTCCTTGCTATCTCAAGCCAAGAGTCAATCTTGTTTCCTATTTTTCACACTATTTAAGACTGGTTTAGTTATGGAGCCTGGACATGAATGCAAAGCAATAGCATAACATATTGTCAATTTTTTTAGGCACTAGAAATTATTGAGCATGTGTTTGATTGTAATTAAGATGAGAGCAAATCCATGATGTTTCAAAGTTTTGTAAATAACTGTGTACTATATTTTTGTGCAGCAGTAATAATGTAATGTACACTAACCATCTTTGTAAGGATGAATAAATCCAAAGATTCTAAGGCCATAATTCTTCCATTTTGGAGCCACTGCAATTTTCTTCACCGTGGTTCTGGTCTGTAGGGAAGAATTAAATATAAAAGCATTTGTACCCCTATTCACCCTTAAACCCAAGGCACTAACACTAATTCACAGAATCACACCTCAAAATGGCTTCTAAGAAGAATAAACAGACAGCTCCAAATCACTGTTTTAGTGATAATGAAAAGGTGAAAAGAACAGATATTATATCTCTGTCTGTAACACATCCTGCCCCTCTTGAAATATTAAGACAACATTTGGGATTTGTTCATTGAAAATACTGAAAATGAGATCCAGAATACATTTCCGAGTCCAACAAGCAGGTCAATCGTAATTGTTCTATCAAACTCTTTCTTCCAGTGTCTGGTCTTACATGTGGGTAGAGAGGAAAATGAAGATTCTTCCTGAGCTGGGAGATAGAAGAGCCACACCAGTCTTCAAACACATGCAGATTGGCCTGACCTTTATACTGACAGAGAACAAAAAGAGAGAGAATCAGCCTTTTCTGCACGTGTAACCAGCATCATTTAAAGGAAACAGTCCAGGGATTTAAAAATGAAATATAAAATAAACTATATTATGAACTACAATATAAACTACAATGTAATTTTTTATTGTATTTTAATAGTCAAAGCGTTACAGTAAATACCTGTTTATTTGTTAACAGTAAGTCTCCATATATAGTGCATAACTGTAATAGTATTGTATAGTAATAGTAAAATAGGGGGTTTTGGAAGTGAAAAAGAAAAAGTAATTGTATAATCATAGAAAAAAAAAAGAAAGAAACTTAAACTGACATTCCCAGAATTCCCTATTTTAAGGACTAGTTTTCACTATTAACTAGTAGGTTATAAGCATGCATATTACTATTATATTGACTATTTATTAATATTTATAAAGCACAGTATACTGCCTTATTACGCATGACTATATTTTAAATCCCTTTATCCTACCCAATACCTAAATCTAGCATCTACTTTACTAACGATTATTAAGCAGCAACCACAAGCAGCTGCCGATATTTTAATGTAAATGTTAAAAAAGTATTTTTTTACAGTGTATTAATGACAATATTGAATTTATTGTCTATCACAAAGTGTTGATCCATTGTTTAAACCAATGCAATTCTTCTACTTTTTCTTTTCTGCATTACTCCTCTGATCTAGCTCATTTCCTTATCAAGGTTCAAATAAACCTGGGCTGCATTTTTCATAAGCATCATGGACTAAGTTGATCAAAGAGGTGGCAATGGTTCTATGATCAACTTCTGCTTATGTTGCTTTTGGGAAATGCAGTCCTGGTATTGTATACGACAAATACTTATTTGGTCAAGGAAGAATATCTGCACATTGCCCATTTGCTGTAAATGTATACTATATTTTGTGTACTACATGCACAAAATAGCAATGACCACAGGAAAAAAACAACAACAAAAAAAACTAAGGTCACAATTTTAATTGATGCCATTGAAAAAGGGTTTTCTATCATGCAATTCAAAGTATAATGCTACTATAAAACCATAAGCCCATAAAAGGGATGTCTATTAATATATCACAGGTGGCTGAATTAACACTTGATTCAGAGGTGAGAACAGGGCCCCAGGCCTCCACACAGACCCAGATTATGCACAGAACAGCCCACCAACAAACAGATCTGAAATTGGATCTGTGAATATGCCGTTAGCCCAAAGGCAAGAGAGAGCGATAAGGTGGTTGAGAGCAAACAGTAATTGAACCATAAATATTTCAATTTAATGTCAGTACAAGCATTTTAAAGTAAGAGTTCAGGTTTTAACCAAAAGGTCGAGGTTTGGCTGCTTTTAATGGTGTAGTTGGTCACTTACTGGCAAATGCCATATGGGGGCACAACACTGAGAGAATGGGAATGAGAATGCTTTCGGAAACCTTTCTCTTGTTATTAGAAACCTCTTTGATTTGAAAGAAATAGATGTGCACAAGTTTGTTTTAATTAGCTGTTGGGGCTCTCATTCTGACAGCACCATTCACCACATGAGAGCAAGTGATGTAATGCTAATTTTCTCCAAATTTTGTTCTGATGAAGAAACAAACTCATCGTTGATGGCTTGAGTACATTTTAAGCCAATTTTCTATTAACTATTAAAATTATTCCTATAACATCAGTTGCAATGTTAACTATGTAGTGACCTTATATCAATAATATATTTTTCTCCTAAGAATGAGGGAAAGTATAATTATCATGTTTTGGACCGATAAGCTGGATGCGGCACAATGCTCACAGAGTTTTCAGAGTGATTAAATGTCTATTGGATACGCAGCAATGCTTTCAGGAAACACAAATGGTCACAAACAGGAAAATTGGGCAATGCTTTTCCAGCTACTTCATGCTCATGATTTAATGAAGAGTTTATGAGTTGGTGCAGCAGTGGTGGGATTTAGCAGGAAATGTGTAAGCCTGTGCAAATCTTTATGTACCAAATTCTCATCCCACCCTTTATCTTTCTGTAATGCTCCTGGTGGTGGTGACAGAGACGGGCATTACTCATCACGCAGGTGAGCTCACATTAGATTGCTCTCGCCCCTTCTGTCAGTTGTTTAGGTCTCTCGCTGCACAGCCACGTTTAAATTTAGCCTCTATAATTGCAGCTGGTGTAGATGGTGGGACTGGAATCCCACCCACTCAGAGTGGGCGGACAGGATGCCACATAATCTTGGGGACGGTTACAGCTGTCACGGGCACACTAAGCTGTGCCACTCCATTGCCATGGCACATTCATAGATGGCAAGAGTTCAGTCGAGGGAGAAGAGAGAGTAGAATGCGGTCACAGGTGGCAAGGTGGATTTAGCTCATGGCATTATCAAGTGTACTATTTACATTTTCACATGCTCCGAATAGATGAATAACTGTCACCCTGGTTTGTTTTTCGCAAGGGGAAACAAGGAGACTGTGACAGCGTCTATATAAAACTTTGCAGTGTAATACAAATGCACTATAAATCATGAAAAAATGTGATTTACTTCCACAATCCTTTAGAGGTATGATAAAAAGATCTAAATAGTCCCATTGTGTATCAGTAATAGACTTGTATGTGCTTGTTAGAATTAGGTGTGCTATAAATACCTGTGAATCTTTTGATATCAGTCAAAAATTAATAGCATTCATCTTCCCTTTATCTCTGAATTTTAAGTAACTTTAAAATATATTCTTCAGTGCATGATAAGAGTATCTTATACTGCAGCATATGGAGTGTGGAGGCCTGAGATCTTTTGTCAGAGTCATCTTGCTGCACTTCCAGCCCAAGCCCCGATGATAGATTTCCCAGCCTGGTTATTCCTACTGGCCATATAATGACATTCAATAACACAGAGAGGGAAGCACATAAATCATCGGATAAAAACAGAGGTTATCTCTGCACTGGGGTATTTTTTTCCTTTGTTGTGAATCATACTGGATAAGTATCTGACAAACCATCGACACATTTCCAGTGAGACAGGAGCAATACAAGGACTCAATGGGTACGTCTATGTGCCGTTTGCTATTTCTGGCATTTGGTACTCCCTAAATCACATGCCTCTCTAGAGCTTCCGTGCTCCCATTGCTTCCTGGAGGGTTCGCCTGCACCTGACACTTCAGCGTCGAACGAGGAGCTCATCTGTCACAGGGCTTCAGAGGAAGGGAGCCTCGGGGGCAGCGTGTGGTCAGGGACCCTCTTTGATCATTGTCTCTTCATTATCACACAGTGTTGTGTCTCCTAGCCTGCTACGGCGACGAGGTGGGGAAAGGAGATAAGGATTGCTGGCTTATCGATTGGTGATACTACAGTGGAGTCAGGTTCAGTGTTTTCACAGTATTTAGAAAAGAGCTTCACAGCAGCTGGCTACAATATTGAAACAGCATATCAAAAATCTTGCTTAAAGTGACAGTTCACGCTCATGTTGTTCCAAACCCGCAAGACCTACATTCATCTTCAGAACAGAAGCGACACAAACAACACAACTACCGTGTTCAAGGGACAGGACAGTAATAATGACATTGTTAAAATAGTCCATGCACATCAGTGGTTCATCTGTAATTCCTTTTTTTTTTTTTTTGCTAAAAGAAAAGAAAAATATAACTTAATTTAACAATTCTACTTCTCCTTGTCAGTTTCCACTACACAGAATACCCTGTGAATACCCTGCAGCATGTGTGTGATGTTGCTGACGCAGGAGCTGGCATCCTGACGTAGAACCCATATGTGCTGCGCCTTGTTTGCAAGCAAAGAAATGCACACACCTGCGTAGTAGTACTCTCAGCAGAGACTTACCCGGAAGAGAAAAAAAAAAAAAAAATGCTTTCCATACGCACAAAAATTATTTTCATAGATTCATAAAATGAAGGTTGAACCGCTGATGTCACAAGGACTACTGTATTTTATTAGGCTCAGATTTCTTCAAAAATATTTTAGTTTGTGTTTTGAATATGAGTATTTTCAAGTAAAAATGTGATGCAGGGGGATCGCTACACAAGAGAGTTGCTTGTTCTGGTCCCCTTTACCAACTTCGCGGACCGCTTTCACTGCGTCTTTTCCATACTAGCCTCAATGAGTGGTCAAAGGCACGGCTGTCCATGGAAGATCTTTGAGGGAGTGTGACTGGTTCACTGCCTCCCTCATTGATGAGGACAACGCCAGCCCCACTCCAGCCCCAGAGCCCAGCAAGCCTTCAGCCATGCACCTACAGAGCAAAAGTCAGAGCCTGCATTAAAAAAAAATGCTAGAGTGTTCACCAGAGGCTACGTTCATCCCAGAGCCCGAGCCCAGTGTGATGTCTGTCCAGGTGTGTGAGCCAGCATCAGGATTCATGGTCTAGGGCATATTATGACATATTTTGTCAGTGTGGATTGGAGCTCTGCCCACACTCCTGACACTGAGGCATGTGAAAGAATTTTGGTCTCAACTAAATTATTAAGATTAATGATATAAGAATTCCTGGTCTATTATCTCTGCTGATCCCATACTGTTCCAGGTTGTCTCACTCTCTGCTGGTTCAGTCTTCCAAGTCATTTTCATCTCTGCTAGTTCAAGCAAGTTCCAAGGGGTCTTCCTTGTCATTGGTTCAGTCCAGTTTCAAATATCCTTTTATCATCCAGCACTAAGTCACAGTTGTTGTCCAGCAACAAGTCACCTTCATCACCATTGGCTTTGCCCAGCTCTCAAGTCTAAATCACTGCGTATGGTCCTGTCCAACTGCCTTACTCCTTGGCCAAAGCCATTCTGTCTCTTGGCTTCGCCTCTGCTGTCTCCCATCAGCCCCTCAGCTTATCCAGTGGGTTCACCTTGCTGTATGGGTCCATCTTGGACTTCTGAGTCGTCAGCTCCACTTTGGTCTGTGGATCTCTAATTTGCACCTCAAGCCTCCAAGTCCCAGTCTCCATTGGCTCCACTACAGTTTGTCATCCCTCAGGCTCCGCTGAGCTCCCTTGTTACTCTGCCTTAGACTTACAAGTCTCCAGCTGAGCCTCAACCTTCCAGCCCTCTGACTCTGCCAGGCTCCCCCTTTCCTTTGGTTACAACATTGCCCTCGTTCATACTGACTCATCCCTGGTCTGCCAAGCCCACATCTTCACCTCAGTCATGCATGCCTGTGGCTCCACCTTGGCCCTTTAGGCCTTACGCATTACCCTGCGTCTACATCTCCTTGACTCCGTACCGGCTGAGTTCTCATTAGTCACTATGGTTTTTGATCAGTACAAACCTGTTTCTTTGATTATCATTGCCTGAGTATATAAGCCCTCAGTTTCTTCAGTTTAAGATCATGCATTAAACTTTAATGGTTCTTGTGGGTCTCTACAGTAGTTTCAGTGAAGTCTAATGCATTCATTCTAATGCATTTATAAACAGATATACTCATTTTCTCGTGGATGCACACTACTGTGACAAATGTCATTTTTGTATTAATTGAATGCATTCTTACTGAATTTAAGTACAAAAAAATGTACCCCAAACTTTTAACAGTAGTGTATACTTTAATAAGCAAAACTATTGCAAGAAAACATCACTTCATCATTATTTATCCAAAGCGACTTGCAAATAAGGAACTTCATAAGCACTGAAAGTGGACTGAGTAGAAAAAACGTATGAAATATATATTACAATACTATCTTTTTAAATATTTATCATATTTCACTGATTAATTACAATTACAAAACAGATAATTAGTATTTTTAATGTAGTAAATACTGGAAACACATCAGCTTTTAATATGTAAGTGATTCAATTCTAAGTTGTTCATTTTATTTTATTTATATTTTTTTAATAAGGCACTTGTGGCAGACCTGGATCATGTGGAAATAAATAACACCTTTAAAAGTTCTTAGTAAAACTGTAAGACATGTACAGCTGAACTGGACATCAGCAATCACCAATAATAAATGACCCTGTATTGAAAGGAGCAGATTTGAAATTCTGTGATTTCTGCTACATCGTATTAGACGACAACATTAATACTAATTAACAATAATTATATTACTTTATTTTCAAATACACTAACTTTTTTTCAGCTCCATACAAACCTATTTTTACTCCATTTAAAATCCAGTGGCTCAGTTTGAATGGCCATAAGGTTTCTGGTAGTTTCTGTTTGAGCTTCTGGCTCAGACAATGCTACTGACTTCAGCTCTCACGAACAGAACCAGTGAGAAATTAACTTAAATTACAAAAGTCACCTCAAATCCTCTGAGGATTTAAGCTATAAGTCAAATATAAAAATAGTCGCCTCTTGGTGTGAAAATTCTCATCAGCCTGGTAAAATCAGCTCCTACAATGACACTCACAGAGAGAGACTGTAATACTACTAATAGTCATTTGTATTAATGCCAGAGTGTTCATTCCTAATATTTAGGTGTTTGTGGGTATCTAATTCATTTCTATCTGGAACAATATAGAAGGGCTAAGCAGATCTGGCTGGTTCATCATCAAAACAGCGCCTGTTGTTCTCTCGTCTTTTCGGCCACCTGTTCATGTAATTTTAGCACGATTCCTGGAGGGATGCAGAGCTATGGGAGGATGTGCCTCCCCAAGGAAATCACACACAAAGAGAGAGAGAGAGATTCACAGCTAAATTGCACACTGTCAATGTGGGTTAGATAAAAGCAGTTTTAATATCAGAGAAAACTGAATGCAAACCACCGCACATTATCCTACACATTTCTTGTATGTAGGAAAATAAAGTGTATGTGTCTAACACTATAAAAGCATGCTTTACCTCTGGTTTCCATGACAACCTGAGGAACTTCTGGGCAAGGAGTCTGCGCATCTCAGCATTGGCACGGCTCTCCTGTACAGATCCATTGAGCTCTTCACCCTGAAACAGCAGGAACAAGGAGTGCTCAGTGACCCTAAATAAAGAGATGCTTCACAGACATTTTCATGCAACACTCAGTGGCTGCGCTATACTTACTATAACCATACAACCCCCAAATACAGAGTGTTAAATATAGATATTGAAGATACATTAGTCATTTTATTTACTTAATAATTAAACAACTTAACTACATTAAATTAGAATGTGGTCCAGTTGTGTTTAGCTTCATTTAAGTAACTGTTACACAATTGCTGCTTATGTCAAACATTTAGATACTTAAAGCAAACATAAATAGATAGTTACTTTAGACTGACACTTAATACTCAAAATGTATAATCAATGCATATTTTCCCTTTACTACCATACACTGTTCAGAAAAAATATTTTTTTAACACACACACACACACACACACAGTATACATATATACATACATTCAGTGTTTCCTAAATGTAAAATAACGTACAACTTTGACTTTGTTTACTCTATATTTCTTAGGTTCAGCAGGATGTGTGTAGGTTTTTAGTTATTACTCTTCTATCGGCAGTAATCCCACTCAGTCCTTCTAATCCTCCACATAGAACTATGAATGAGTCCCCATCAAAACAATGACTGCACCACATGAAGAACTACTCTAGACATTAAACAAAATGTTTCCATCCAGCTGAGAGCCACTACAAATCACATTTAAAGTGACTGGAAAAGTTCCAGAATGTAATAACAAGCACAAGCTTTCTTCAAAAGCACTGCCTGTGAATTAAACTGTGATGTTAAGGGCTGAAAGCAGAAAAAGCACTTAAGCTCTTACTTCTGTCTCTGTCGCGTTGAGTGGGTAGGGGCTAATGAATTGCACAACCTACATTGTAAGTTCATGGATGACTACAAAAAGGTTTGATGAATTGTTAGAACGGGGTATTTGTACTACCGTACTGCTGAAAAGGCAAGCTACATTAGCACACTTTGACACAAGTTTTGTTTGTGTGTGTGTATTAGGGATGGGATAGAAAATAAATAAATAAAAGTATTCTTGTTGCCTAACGATTGCATTAAAAATAATTTTAGGAGTTGGAAGGAATAAATATTTAGGGGGAAAAGGTAATTCCATTACCAGATGAAGACATAACTTCAATTATAAACACATTTCAAAAATGTCTTACACAGATATGTTTACATTGACTTTTTGACAACTTTAAAGGTGGCTTACTGTAAATGCCATCCAATGCAACTGGTCTCTACACTAAAGAACAATACTTAGATAACAAAAAATGTGGTAACATACTACAGTTCAAAAGGTTGGGATTGGTAAATTTATGTTTTTTGAAGAAATCTTTACTTGATAAAAAAAAATACAGTAAAACGGTAATACTGTGCAATTACCCCAGTCTTCAATGTCACTTGATCTTTAAACAAAAATATTCTAACCCCCTAAAAGGCATTTTTTTATGATTTCATGGCTAAGTGGCATTCTGAAAAATTAGGAGGTAGAAGCTGTGTTCAACCACACTATTCAGTCAAGAATTTTGAATCTCAGTCTCAAGATGATGACGTGCCTGACATGCAGCGGCGCTGTCAGACTCTGTCCAGTGCGGGTGAAATAGCACCCCTTGGTGCTGCCAATATGACTCATTATTGTCAATGCTTGATTATTCACACACTATAAATCTAAAATGCCCATTATCATATTTTATTTGTTGTAGCTGTGTTGCTTACATCATACCAATGTTTTTAGCTTTCTACGATTTTCAATTGCAACATTAGCAAACCCCCAAGAGTGGTCAGATGTTAATTTACACTTTAACATTTAAAGTCAGTACTTAGTGGCACACTTGATGTGGTGTACTGAAAATTAGCTAAATAATCCTGCAGAGAATGTATTTAGAGAATATGATACTATTTTAACAACATAAATTATTATACACAGCAGCAAGTCATCTAACAACAACTCTTAATCTATAACTAGCTAACTGAGGCATAAGGATATTGGAATACTAGCAAAGACCCCAAAGGTAGGCTAATGTAAATAATTATAAGATGTTATCGGTAACAATTTTATGAAACATAATTGTTTTATTACAAAAATACATACCCAGGAAAGTTATTTTTACACAGAAGACGAACACTTTAATCTAAAACTAGCTAAGTAAAATTATATATTAATATATCAGGGTTGCCAAAAAGGTTATATATATATATATATATATATATATATATATATATATATATATAAAATACACACTGCCCTTTACCTGTTCATCTATAGTGTAATTTTTAATACTTAAAATATTTTAAAGCCTTTTTTTTTTTACTCTACACGTGTGCAGTAAAATTCACTTAAAGGGGGGGTGAAATGCTCGTTTTCACTCAATATCCTGTTAATCTTGAGTACCTATAGAGTAGTACTGCATCATTCATAACTCCAAAAAGTCTTTAGTTTTATTATATTCATAAGAGAAAGATAGTCTGTACCGATTTTTCACGGAAAAACACGACCGGCTGGAGGCGTGTCGTGTGGGCGGAGCTAAAGAATCACGAGCGAGAGTAGGCTTTTGCGTTGAGAGCGTTTGGAAGCTGTGACATTACCGTGAGGAAAAAAACATCATCCCAAACAAACCATGGCTAACAGTCAGATTCAGCGTATATTTATGATCCAGAATCAGATCCAGAGGCTGAAATTTAACAATAGCAGCATCAGCAACGACGTCTCTATGTGGTATGTACTGAAACTGTATATATTTGCTTAGCGGTTTTGGAAAATTACTAAATTCCACTTAATGTCATCTTTTTTTTTTCTTTTTTTTTTAAGCTGTACATGTGGAAAGTGCAGTTTGATGACAACATCGCAACAACATGTTGTTTACTTGATGTGCTTACGCGCCGATAGCTAAGTTAACAACACAGAGATATTTGAAGCAGTTTTACTCACCGCCTGCGGTTCCAACACACGATCGTGACCCTTTTTCGTTGGGACTGCATTATCCTTAAGAAATAAACTATGTGCAAATCCGGCGTCAAACTGGGCCTTGTTTGTAAAACAAGCATCTTCGAAATGCAGGGAACAAACAAAAACACTTGCACAACTCCGTTGATGCTCTGTAAAAATAAACTCCATCCACTGGTCCCTTAATGCTGTTTCTCTTTTGGTAATCTGTGCAGGGTTGTCTTGCCCTGGCAACCAAAAACACACTTCTTTTGTGACATTTCGCGACGCTCTCGCTCTGATCAGTGAATGAATGTCTGTGCTCAGCCTCTCAGTGCTCTGCTATACGGGAGCGCGCACTCTTCCGGCAGAAGTGCCTCAGGACCCATATAAGGAAATTCCGCTCCATCTAACGTCACACAGAGCCATACTCGAAAAAAAACTTTCCGAAACTTGTGACAAACCGGAAGGAGTATTTTTGGAAGATGATTCATGATTGTAAAAACAAAAAAAAGTGCATGATCAAACATTTAAAAAAAATTTGCAGACATCTTATGCCAGCACGTTCTGAACTCTTACATTGTCATACTGGTAATCTTCACACAGGGCAGATTACCAGTAATTTATTGGTAATTTTACAACTTCTCATAATGGTTAATTACTAGAACAAATTTACAGTTTTTTAAAAAGGTCCAGTTCACACATAGCCAGAAATTTACCAGTACTCTATGTTTGAAAGGGGTTATAAAGTGGCACATTCCACATTTGTTTTGGCAGATTGGCTCCAATAAAAGCGTTTTTACACTTTGAGGATGATTTAGTAGTACAGTGACCTCTTATGTGTAAAAATAAATTATGATTTCTCAGTTCATGACCTCTCTAAGCCTCACATTTAGATATGTGCTTTATTTACTAAAAATAATCTAGTGGTACTGTATGTTTTTATTCACTCAAAATAACTGACTCATAAGTGTCATTTGTTCTGTAATTGGTCTGCACTGATCACACTGTCTGTTTAGTGCTGTAGACATAACAGAGAATTTTAGTACAGTATTCTGTCTGCATCGGCTTCAAGACAAATTAAAGTCACTTTCAGCTAAAGAAAATAATGAAGACAAGCCTAAAAGCTCATCTATCCCAATTAAGCTACGTGCCCCTGTCATGCAGTCCAGAAGGAAGGCTTCATCCCAGCTAATGGCGTCCAAGCGATCGGCCTCCCTGCTGTTCTGCAAGCCCGGTGCAAGCCACTGCTGTCTAAGTATTTGGTAGATCTGACCTCAACGTAAGACCAAGGGCAGATCTCATAAATAACGAGCTCTGGATCTCCTCTCCACTCTCTGACAAGAGAGCAATGATAACCAGATGGCTTCCACCAACACCCTGGAAACAGATCCTAGGACTATCAGCAAGGTTAATGAATTCTCCTTATTTACATTAGCAAGACAGGACGGGCCGAGAAAAGACAAGGCTTATTTATTGTGAGCTAGCTGTGACAGACGATATAAGGGGTGGGGGCTGGTAATCATCATCATTATTTTGTTTGCTTGGGACTATACACATAGATATGTTCATCCGCAAGAGACGACAGCTTTCAATTTATGTTTCCTCTGCCATTAATCAGGGGACACAGATGCAGACGAATCAGAATATGACAGTAGGGGCATGCTTTACTGACGATCAGTCACGAGCGAATAGATCAGCTACAAAAGAGTCCATATGAGGATAACAGGAAGATGATAGTCCTCAAAGGGCAGAAACTAAAGATAAGGATGGACATATAATTGGGAAATTTTTTGAAAGCTCCTTTCTAATGTTTTATGGGTAATATTTGTCCTACTTGTTGTGACGATATCTGACGAAGGTTTTTTTTTTATTTTAGAGCAGACAAAGCAGTAGAACAGACAAACTACAAGAGTAGAAAAACTAAAGAAAACACAATATGTCAATGTCTGTGACAAGTAAACAAGGCATAAATCAGAGTCACATTTGTAGATATGCTACAATTCAAAAGTTTTACATCAGTAAGACTTTTTAATGCGGTCACACCCCTGGACTGTTTGTTGTGTTTTGTTTTCCCATGTGCTCTGTGTAGGGCTTGAAAAAAAAATCAATCGGTTCACTCTGAGCAGAATCGATATTTTAACGTTTCTGTTCTGCGTTCCTCAGATATTATTATCGTTCCGAAACCGGTTCGGGTGAAAGCGTTATTTTTTATAAACAATATTATTTGCCTATAATTTACATAATAATAAAAAAATAATAATAATAAAGTATAGCATTTTCTTTACTCAAAAAGAAAAGGAAAAAAGGAGATCTAACGCTAGTCACAGCCAATACATCATCTTGTCTAGATTTTGGCCAAATGTAAGCTACTTAAAAAAAATAAATAAATAAATAAATAAATAACTTTCAGAACTTTAAAGACAAAGTATTTTTAAGATATTTACATTTTTTGCTGCATTGTTAAAAAAACAAAACAAAAAAACAAAATAAAACACTTGTGTTTTGAGTAAAAAAAAAAAAAGTCATGACTCACAAGAATTACAAATATAAGAAGCATTATATATTTACGTATTATAGTATTAATGACAAACCAAACCTAATTAATTTAGGCTAAAACGAAACTGAAACCAAAATTGGGTCTCATTCAACACAAAATCAAAGTTTCCGTATTCGTGTAAAAATGCAGGTGCTTGAGTGTCGAATGCACATGCACCAATGCTGAGAAAAAATAGGCCCCTTTTGCGCTGCAGCATCAGGCCCAATTTGGTCTTAATCAGGCCATAATGTCGGTGCATTGCCATTGAGTCTTGCCCATGATGAGTTCATAGCTGAACAGACATTTCACTCGTTGGCTCCAGCGTCACATTTGCATATGCCGTACTACTGGAATTCATGATTGGATGACAGCAAATTTCAAATATTAAATGGAACGATAAAATAACGTTATTAACTGATTTCAAACTGTTGATTCTGTTCGGAACTATAAAACTTGATTTCATGTCTGTTTCTGGTTCTGGTTCAGTGTGACGTAGTTTTTGTATCCTGTTCATTATGTCATTTGGTTAACTAGGTGTGTCTAGTTCCCTTTCAGTCGGTCACTCTCGATGCCATGTCGGTGACCGATGAATGTGGGATTTCGCTTCGATAGACCAACCTACTTCGAGTGTAAACTAAACTAGCCAATGCACATTGGCATGCAATTATTGCATCCAGCTGCCGCTGATCACTGTGTGAGTATAAGAAGGCAGAAGGTGCAATGCATTACAGCCTTTTGCTTCGGAGCCAAGCGTTAATATCGCACTGCGCAACTGTGTCTGCTGTGAACTACGAGTTCAGCATGCTCTCGGAAGCTTCGTGTGTTGGCGAGATGGCGCTTCAGCGGCGGTCGTTCCTGTGTCAAGTGGATTGCACACTTCAGGCTGCACTACCCCTGTCGTGTTGCAAACGGCCAATTCCTCTGTGTGCCTCAGCACTAAAAGAGCATTTCCTAAAGAGCTTCATGGGTGCGTCAGCCTGCGTTACCTGGCAACGAGTGATGGTCACGATCGCTGCCTTACGTGTCTGGGTGTTGAGCACGCTGAGGTGGCTTTCGTGGATGAGTCATGTTCTCACTGCGGGAATATAACCATCTCGGAGCTGCGAACCAGGCTCCGCTACCTTCAGGGGGGCGGAGTCCCGTTGCCGCGGCCAAGATCTGGGGCTGCTTCTGGCGACCGACAGACGAGAACCACTTCCGGCAGTAGCGCATGAGCGCCATCTCTGGTTGGGTCTGGCAGACATGAGGAACACTGACGAGGTCTGGTCTCTCAATGCCCCTGTGTCCCAGACCGGCCTCTTCGGCGACGCAGTCGAGAACTTGGCCCAGCAAGTCTCGGCTGCCCAGAAGCAGACTGAGGCGATCCGATACATGAGGCTGCTTCCTCCACCTGTCGGCCGCAGTGCCCCAGCCTTCTTGTCACTGAGGGCAGCCCCCTGCATCCGCAGTATTAGCGCCGTATTGGCCCACGCGGACCTGGTTCCCCGAACTAGTGCTCCTTGATACAGCCCGTCCTTGGCCAATTCCTCTGACGAAGGATCTACTGACTCAGAGATGGGGCACCATTTGGCACCCGCGTCCAGACCTTTGGAAACTCCATGTCTGGTCCCTGGACAGGACACAGAGGTTCTAGGTGACCTACCCTACGAGGTAGCGAACACCATCACTTTGGCAAGAGCACCGTCTACAAGACATTCTTAAGCCTTGAAGTGGAACCTGTTCGTCGAGTGGTGTTCTTGGTCAGTGGTCACCCTCCACCCTCCACCCTCAAAGATCCTTCATCACCCTAGGCAGCTGGATGCAGCGGAACGTCCGGCGCCAGGCCTTCATCATGTATCCGTGAAAACCATGGAAGGGTGGGTTCCATATTGAAACCTAAGTGGTACTCGTATGTGTATAGTCCATGGTATAGCCTTAGAGCCCATGTTTCCCCGGCTGACTTCTCCCTTCCCAAGAGGGTTTTTAATCACCTCAAATTTCTCCATATACTCCTAAACGGATGCTATATGTGTATTTGCCTCCGAGACCTCCTTCCAGAAGGATGGGGCTTCCGCAGCTTCCTGGTTCCAAGCGGACCGGGTACGTTTTCCCAGTGTTATCCAATCTCACCCAGTGAGGTAGTGCTTTGACAACGATGAGTGGAGATACTTTCTCTGAGCCCCGGCCTACACCTAATAGGGGCACAGGCGGCTCGCACAGGGCACTGGAAGGGGCAGCACCCATGGTGCTTTGATAGGGATCCCATATTTGTTGGTCACCTCCCGTTGCCATGGTTGCTGTACCACCGCAGAGCTGCCGGGTCCCTGGCTTGGCACATCGGCAAAAACTGGAATGCATTGCATCAGCTGTCTTCTTATACTCACGCAGTGATCAGCGGCAGCTGGATGTAATAATTGCATGCCAATGTGCATTGGCTAGTTAGTTTACACTCGAAGTAGATTGGTCTATCAAAGCGATATCCCATATTCGTCGGTCACCGACGTGGCGTCTCCGTTCCCTCTTTCAGGGAACGAGGGTTACCATACGTAACCGAGACGTTAATTATCTTAATTGCCAACTTACTTATACCGTATGGTGTTCTGTTCACTGTTTTCTGTCCGGTCTACTACTTCACTACTTGCTATGTGTGTCTCTTGACTGTTTTTTCCTGGATTTACACTTAAACTTAATTTACACTTAAATACTATGTGCATGTATCTTCATCTTCAAAAGTGAAAGAAATGTGGCATTTCCCATCATTTTGTTTTTGTTTATTAGGTTTTCCTTTTGAGTTATTATGCTCAACCCAGAGCCTACAACCACCCTTCTTTGTGGAGCTACATTTTGAGTCCAACACTGAAGGAGAGACAGAACACGCTGCGACCGACAACTCATCGCCTAGGAGAGCGACAGTGCTGAGGATCAATTGACATCAGTCCAGGTGCATGAGCCGGCTGCTAAACATGTACTAGGGGTGAGCTGAGGCTGCACTCAGGATGATAACATATGCAGACATGCCCCCTCCTCTCCCGCCTTCATCTGAACTCTCTGCATGCCCTGAATTATCTGTCTGCCCTGAATCATCTGTCTGTTCTGACACAATCACCGATGTGGTGTCTGAACTGTCTTTTTATATTGAACTGTCCATCTGCCTTGAATTATCTGTCTGCCCTGAACTGTTTGCCTATACTTTAGTGACCATGGAGGTCGTTCCCCTGTCACTGGCACTCATGGTGCTGGAAGTGGGCTTATGGTGGGTGTGGGCAGCACAAACCGTCCCTAAGCCCCCTGAGCATCCAGAACTCCCTCTCCCACCAACCCTGTACCAGTCCTCATCATGACCACCACTGTCTCCTGACAGCCCCTCAGCTCCCCCTAAGCCCCTCATCTGTGCGGTGGGATTGCCCCGAGTCTGTCAGTCTCCAGCCCCTGAGTCCCGGACTCTGCCTTGGCCCCTTCGACCAAGCAGCTCCACCATGGCTCCGGCCATCAGTCCACCAGCTCCGGCCAGCTCTATCATACCTCCTGCTCCGCCTCGGGACTCCACTCCTCCAGCTACACCTCGTCCCTCCTTCCCTCTGGCTCTGTTGCTCCAGCTCCACCGTGGCCTTCTAGAGCCCTCCCTCCATCTGGGTCGCCGGAGCCATCTGCTCCCCCTTGCCCTCTGGATCATCCACAACACCCTGGCTCATCGGCTTTCCGTCTCCGCCTCAGGCTCCACCACCACCTGCTCTGCCAACGTTGGTTGGCCCCCTGGAGCCATTAGCATTTCCTCCACCATGGCTCCTCTCTCCATTGGCTCCACTGTGGGCCAACCCTCATGGCTGTGGCCTGGGTTCCACCTGGCCTCTCCAAGTCCCTCCTGTCTCCTCCCTGGATCCATTTTCCATCTTCCTTGGTCCCTTCCTCCAACAAAAAGGCTCATTCCTCCATTTGATCTGCCCTGTCCCTTCTATCCCCATCCTGGCTGCTCCGTCATCTCCACCCCGGACTCTGTATGTCGTCCTCCTTCCGAGTGCCTGTCCTCCAGCCGAACCTCCACCTGTATTGTTTATCTGCTTTCCTGCCAGTCCTTTGCCATCCCCCTGTCACCATCCCATATCCATTCTTTTGTCCTCCTCCTAAGTCCCCCTCCATCCCTCCCTTTGTTGTTTCTGTGGTGCAGGGTCATGCCTTACTGGAGGGAGTGAACTGTCACACCCCTGGACTGTTTGTTGTGTTTTCTTTCCCCATGTGCTCTGTATGACCTAGTTTCTGTCTCCCGTTCATTGTGTCATTTGATTCAGGTGTGTCTAGTTAATTATCTTCATTTGCCAACCTACTTAAGTTTTGTTCACTGTTTTCTGTCTAGTCTAGTGTTATCAAAAGACCTGGTATTTCGGTACCAAGTCAGTCCTAAAAAAATTTAAATGTTACAGTACCAGGTTTCTCCTTTAACACTGTTGCCCCGGCTTGTTTATCATCTCTGTGGGTTGAAAAACTACCCCATTAACATGATATTTATCCCCAGGAATTTTAACAGGGGAACCCTGGTATTTTATTCCTGGAACGCGATTTTTAATGGGGGGCTCCCCTCAAAATAAGATTGGGCAGGTTTTATTGTGAAAACCTGGCAACCTCTTCATAAAAACAGTGACAACCTCAAGAGGAGGTAACACATCCAAAAACTAACAAAACACCCCGATTAAGTTCAAGAAGGTAAGTTTTAATTACATTTTAAACATTAAGAGCTTCAGTTATGAATATTATTCCATATTTTAATTTGAATGTCGGATTGAAATAAACCACCGTTAGTGTATACATAGTTAACCGTAAGCATATGAGCACCTAACACTAATACAATGAGCATTAGAATGACGTTTCTTTGTTAACAATTTAATTCTCCTATAAATGTTATTACTGTAAAAATCAGGAGGACATAATGGTATTTACTATTTTTACTCACCAGAGGCTTTTAAATTAACCGTGTATCCAAAATACGCACATTAAAGAATGTACAAATATGGTTAAGAGTGTTTGACATATCAGTCCGTCAGAAAAAGTTTTTTTTTTTTTTTTTTTTTTTAGTTAGTTAGTTGTGATTCTTTGCTAAATATCTATAGCAGGTTTTAAAATCCCTTTAAAATAAAATATGAACACAGTCTGGATTAAATACAAGTACAGTCACATTTAATCTCCTGTATAGACTTTACTGTACAATGATTTAATGTTTTCTAACATGAGTTAGATCTAGTTACATCTTACAGTGAGTGAATAATATATTTTCACAACATTCATTAATGTTTGTGAATGTTCTTTAATACAAACACTTGATCATTCATGTTTGATCATTGTGCATTAAATCATTTTAACAGACTGAATTTGTGATTTATGCAGTAAATACTAAAATTAACCCTAAGAAGAATAATTGCCATGTAACTATTTTTTATTGTAAGGTCATGTTATCTAACAGATGAAATCGTACTCTAAAGTTTTTAAAACTACAGTTTCCATCTATCTGATATGCAATGTGACCTGATTTTGATTTCAGGTATACATAGACATAATTGTAATTCTACACCTGCAAATTATGGGTAATTCATTGTCTTTCACTCCACTCCCGATGCTTCATGCTTTGAGCTTTGAACTCATCTTTTTAATGACAGCTGAAAACAATTAAATGATGACATCTACATACTGCATTTAAAATGATATAATAACTTTGTTAAAAAATAAAACGCAATCTGTTTTAATCCAAAATTAACCAAATTGTTTCACACCATAATAAAAAAATTCTGACATGTTTGTTCAGCCCTGTGAAAACCATCCTAAAACTGTGACATATCCTGATTGTAAAGCAACATAGGGGTTTAGAAAAGCGGGTCTATAAATAAACAGGCACGGCTGCTATGCCTGTAGTCATGGTGGTGTACAGGGAGTCTGTTCTGATCTCACCTTTTAATGTTATTCCATCTTTCATTTGAACTCTCCTGCAGCCTAGAGGTTTAACCCCACTCGACATGCCAATGCATTGATCTGTCTCCAGAGCACAGATCACTAAAGGGTGACTATAGGATGAGGAAGAAAAACAGTGGTTTGCATCCTGACAGCTGATATCAGTTTGCTGTTAAATAAAGTTGGACTCCAGTGATTACTTTTACAAGAGCTCCATTTGGTGATGTAAATAACAGAGGAGCAATACGTTAGACATAAACAACATAAGTGATCTTTTGTCTTGCATTTTTAAATGTGATTTTATTCAACTGCACAATTTTTGTTTTCTTCATTTTGCTGCTAGCACAGTTCTAAATGCTACTGTATGTTCTGAGAATTGTTTTAACATGAAGATGACAACTTTGCACACTCCCTTCCCAAAACAAGAAATTAAAAAAGGATAACATATCTAAAGAACAAATTCAAATGCAGTGTTCAACTATTTGTGCCTTCATACACACACACACACACACACACACACACACACACACACACACACACACACACACACACACACAAAACACTGACCCTGATCACACAACTCATCCTGCCAGTCTTCAGATAGTAGAGGAAAAGCAGACTCACTGTAGCACTAGAACTCTTTGAATGATCTGAGTACAGCTCCGCAAAATCTCACAGCGGGATAGCGCTCTTTCAAAACTAACCTGAGAGACTTGCAACTTACAAGCTCTTGTAGGACGTTTGATCTAAAAATACTAGTAGATTTTTATAGAATTACTTGATGCCTGAATTTTCACAGGAAATGTGAACACTGCCTAAAATGTTTGTCATTTTAATTGAAAAATTATGTCAAACTTCTATCTATCTATCTATTTATGGTTTTCAGAATTTAAAAAGAACTACTATTGTATATTGAAATGTATATTGTATTCATTAAGAGAGTACTGTAACTTTTGGCATAATTATGCAAAGGTGAATAATGTGAAACTGATTTTTCCCACAAGATCTGACCCCACAGCTCACGTTTCTAGGTGGGACATAATTTTTTACTTACTTTCTCAATAATACAATTTTTTTTTTTTTTTTTACATAAATAAATATATAAATAAATCTTCCATATTGCATCTTTAATGATTACACCATGGCATTTCTGGCATTATTTTTTACAATAAATAATATGCAATTTAAAAAAAATGCACTATTTATCAAAAGACGATATTCTGAGAGGTTTTTAAGCAGAATATGAAACCCTACACTTGCTAAGCTGTAGGTGAATTAAACAGAATACTATGTTGATTTCTTGGTGTTAATTCAGTATCTTCCTAATTATGCATTAAATTGAATTAGGAAGATATAAAATGGTCTAAGAAAACATAAGCAGTCTTCCAATTGTTTAAAATGACCAACATGATTGACCATGATTGACATCCCAGCAAGTATTTCTATGGGAATATTGTTTGTCTTGTAATGACCCTGACTGTTATGCCTTCATATCACCTTCAGTGGGCTCAAAAGTACAATGATATGAGTTTTCACAGTAGAAATAATCTTTCACTGAGCTATGGGGACTAGCGGTCCACTGAGGCTCCTTTTGTTGTTGTTCTGAATACTGCCCAAAGGCTGGACCAAAAAAATAAAAATAAATCTATTAAGCATACATCTGTTGAGACATCTCTCACACCCTAAAATTCCTCTTCAGGGCTCTGGCAAACCCCAAGACTGTTAGATCCATCACTTTTCATGTTATTTCAGTGGCCTCAGCGAGGTTTGCTACGAGAGCTTTTAAGAGTGGGATTTCCAAGCTTGTCAACAAAAGTTCTACAAAGTCTGTCTAGATCAAACTCGTACCCCCTTCCCTGAGAAAGAGGACCGCAAAGACCCATCATATATATATATATATATATATATATATTTAAAAATGACTTGAGGGTTCAGAATAGCAAAGCAAAGGCAAGACTTATTTGTGGCCCCGAGCAAAGCAGTACACAGCAAGGGGTTGTATTAATCACGGTTAGAAAATCAATCATGGGTGCAGAAGACTAGTAAAAATCAATGTGACAAATGTCCCTGACGGCATTCTTCAGGAGAGGACAGAACGTTATAAACTACAGAAAGACAAAAAACCATAAAGGACTACACAGTCCAAACAGACAAATCTCCATATCCAGTACACTAACACATTTCTTGCTACCTCATTCTGTCTACATTTGTCTCGTTTAGAATGTTTTCCTTTCGATGTTAAACAAATCACAAAAACCCAGCTCAATACTCAGGTTCAGCTGTCCCAGATATTTCCCTCTGGCTTCTCCTTTGCTCCTTCCAAAATTAGTTTTGCAACTCTCTGTTGTGACTGCTGCTATCCCAGCCATGTGTTCTTCTGGAGTGAACAGATCAGCTAATGGTGGCATCCAGATGGGAAGATTTACATTCACCTACTGCTGCTGTGTACAAGGTGCTTCACCCATATCTTCCTCATGGTACTGTAAATCAGCCTAAATATTGCTGAATTATATTCAAGATGTGGAGCTGTGTTTAAAATCCATCATCATATTTGATGAGAACTATTTTTACTTGTAAACAGTGCTTAATTTTGGCATATTTCACTCCTGATTTAGACAATACATATAACATATATATTTTTTCACTACAGAAAGCAATATTATGTATAGAAAATTTTAGCTAGAAGCAACGGTTTGAAGTTATAAAAAGTGTTTATTATTATTATTATTATTTTTATTTTTTTTATGGATTTGCTGTAGACTCTCATTCTGACGGCACCCATATACTACAAAGGATCCACTGGTGAGTAAGTGATGTAATGCTTAATTTCTGTCTGGTGAAGAAACAGACTCATCTACATTTCAGCTGAATTAATTTTTATGTGAACTATTCCTTTTAAATGTAAATTTGTTGACTTGCTGAAGCTTTGCTGGCATCCTCTGCCTTGCCTGACAAAGAAGTGCATGTCTGAACATGGCTAACTCATGTAGATAGCATGTAAAAGCTACAGGAGCAGACAGTAAGCTGACAGCAAAGAGACTGAGCTAAAATCCAGCAGGAAGGCACATATGTTGCTGGAAAACGAATTGTACAAACTAGGCATATGCGCTAAACACACACATACACACACACACACACGTCTGTTTTTATGAAAAGTGGGGACATCCCATAGGCGTAATGGTTTTTATACTGTACAAACTGTATATTCTATGGCCCTACACCAACCCTACACCTAACCCTAACCCTCACAGGAAACTTTGTGCATTTTTACTTTCTCAAAAAAAACTCATTCTGTATGATTTATAAGAGTTTTGAAAAATGGGGACATGGGTTATGTCCTCATAAGTCACCCTCTCCTTGTAATACCTGTGTCATACCCATGTCATTATACAGAGTTGTGTCCTGATGTCACAAAAACATACACACACATGCACACACACACACACATACACACAAAATCATATAATTCATAATTTCCCATGCCAAAATGGGGTTAAAGAAAAGGCTGAGTAGTATTTTTTCCTCAAGGGCTCATAAAAGCCTCACTATGATTAAAATCATCTTACTGCTGACAAAGATCCACAGAACTCCTAAATCAGGATAGACCTCCACAACTGCCGCAAACCATAAATTTTCTATTCCTTTATGTCCATTTGTCCAAAATGCTGAATGCGACCAAACATTTAGAAAAACACACTCAATATGACTTGAGTGCCATATAGAGTTCAATATTAAAGAGAGAGTTCTGTAGGGTTTACATTTATATTTACATTTACATTTATTCATTTAGCAGACACTTTTATCCAAAGCGACTTACAGATGAAAACAGTGGAAGCAATCAAAAACAACAAAAAGAGCAATGATATATAAGTGCTATAACAAGTCTCAGTTAGCTTAACACAGTACACGTAGCATGGGATTTTAAATAATATAATAAATAAAAAGAAAACAGATAAAAAATAAATAATAAATAATAAAAATAAAAAATGAAAGAATAGAGCAAGCTAGTTAGAGGTCTTTACACATACACAAACACATACATATACAATTGCATAATAAATGAAAAAAAATAGAATACAAAAAGATTAGAAAGGTAGTTCGATTTTTTTAAAGAATAGAATAATAATAATAGAATAATAGAATGGTTTAAAATGCCATCCTTTACGCAAGGCTGTTAAAATACACAGATATAACTCACAACCCTTAAAAACTCTTCCAAACTGACCGCGAATGTTTGCGTACCAATATTGCTAATGTCTCAACAGATTTTAAAACACTAGACATTATACTCTTACCAATTTTGTAAATATACACTACCAGACTTTAAATTTGTTCCAATCACAGCAAACTCAAGGCGTGTGGCAGATGAAACAATGTGTTATAAAACTGACTCAAAATATCAAATATGTTTGTGAGACTGAAGTTTGAATTGATGCCTTTTATTTGCATGACACATCAATATTACAGTACAGAATGACTCTTTAGTCATAATCCGGAACACTGTAAGCATTCATTTCATGTGATAGGCTCTCTGGAGCACGCAGAAAAACACACAGATTGTAAATTCTGAATGCATACATTTTCTGTTTTGGACCACATTAGCTTATAGCATACATAAGCTTAAGGCTAACATATTTATAATAAAAAGCCCAAAACTTCTAATTTCATGGGACTTTAAAAGCCATACAAGTGCCAGAACAAAACAAGAAATTTAAATGTATCGTGCTGGTATATGAGAGTACTGTTATTTTTAATGAGACTCATCCCTTGAGCCAGTTACATGCCTGGATCCCCACAGGGGCACTGAGAAAAAGAGATTATATTATGCATGGATGTCAACAATCCACTGGCATGGAATTAGTCAAAACCCTCATTTAGAAAGCATTTTATTTAAAGGGATATTGTGAACGGCAAATCCTGCTGGGTAGATATACATAACACTCACTAAACAGTACTTTTAAAAGCATAGCACATCAAACATAGCACACATCAACTAACACATCAAAGCTAAGTGTAACTACTTTCAGTTTAATACTTGAAAATGTGTTGATTATGATATAAAACAGCTCACTCACCCCCAAGCCCTCCTCCTGACTTTCAGCAGTATCCTCGTGCTCAAAGGGCATGAGAGATGAGGGGATGTGTTTCTTATGACTGGACCCCATCCTTTCTGCCTGCCTCTCCATATCTGTGAGAAAGAAAAAAAAAACATGTTTAATGTTTAGAAAAAAGTTACTTAACCAGTTAGTGCAATTTCATCAAGCCTGTGAATAGACCAGCCACTTAACGCAAAGGTTGCCAAAGCATTTGTTTAAAAAAACTATACTTTTTTTCCCCCAAATGTAAAAATTGTTATTTAAAAAAACTATTTAAAAACACAAGAAAAAAATTGAGAGAGAGATAAGTATGTGAAATCAGGTTAATTATGGATGAGGGAGGGTATGGATAATGAAAAAGCTAAAATAAAAGCACCACAAAAATAAAACTTTCAATCTTGAGGCTCTGAAGAAAAAGAAAGCAGAGGAAAATTGGGAGACTGGATGCCATTTTATTATCCAAGGAGCAGGGTGCCTGTCCCACTGCATCTGGTACTAACAAGATTACAGGCTGGCAGATGGAAGACAGATAAAACATCCCCTTTTCCCCTAATTTCTTCCATTGGAAATCTTTTCATGTGACTAATAGGTGGTTTCACACGCTGAAGTCTGAGGAGTCTGAAAGGTTGTCAATGTCAACATTGATAGAAGATGCTGCAAAGCCAATGCAGAAGCAACACAGGAGAACATCAAACATGTCAAGAAGTCAGTTGGCATATCCTTCCGTCCCACTTCTTAAGTAATGGTGTTGGCATGAAGGTCACAGAACTAGGAGGATTGTCAAAAGGTTTGAAGTTTGGTCCTGAGGTCTGTTGGGAAGAAAGTACTGCTTAATAATAATAGAGATACATACAAAACAAATCTGGTTTCCTTATATAAACTGTGCTATGATGAGACATCATGCAGTGGCTACTGTACACAATGTCTCCCTATACTGACTTTACGAAAGCTTGTATTTAAAGACCTTGACACCTGAGCAGACAGCATAGTTAAGAATACAAATAACTCCCATTGCTATACCACTGGGTGGAGAATCAAGAGGTAGGATCAATCTAGGTCTCCACAATCAACTCTCAAAGGTTAACGATGATGACTAGCTATTCGCCATCAATTCGACCACCTATTTAAAGAAAGCAGCATGTCTATCAGACAGAATCACAATAATATTTTATATTTTCTCATTTTACTTTCACCAAAAAGCATATTATTATTTTTTTTATGCATCTTGGTCTTAGTATTCAAAAATGCAATTCTCTCTCAGAAATGAATGAGGCTTTTTTAATCTATAGGCCTGTTCGGCGAGAGTATCTATCTCCATCTGGAGAGTTTAATTCCAAACATATACTTCAAAAATTCATTAAATCTTGCATGAGTGCATCACTCTATGAATATTTACGATGTAAATGAAATACATCATTCACTCTACAAATCAAACCAGTGGAAAGTGTAGCGAAAACTTTTTACAAGACATAACAGTCTTTAATTATGTGTGAATGAACACATCAGTTTCTAGCTACTGTCTGCCATCTTTGAATCCTCAAGAACACTCTTAGCATTCAGAGAGGCCTTGTCTTCACCGGGAGAGCAGTGTTTAATCAAGGCAAACTACACCTGGGGAAAATCAGAACTGATGCTTGAGTCTCTTTAAGTGGGCTCACCAGGATAAAACCTGTCCCATTCCTCCAAACACTCTTCAGATTGAGATGAACTACACAGACATAAAAGAGAGAGTGAGGCCGACACAGACGCAACAAAATATTTCAGACCTGAAGGCAACTAGGTGAGAACAGCAACGATTAAAGTACTGCTAGACAAATGACAAACACCACTTAAATGAGTCCGAGAGAATCTAAAGACTGAAAGATGATTATAAAAAACTACTGCTAATAAAAACACTGCATGATTATATATATATATATATATATATATATATATATATGATTGAATCACTGAATGCGTCAGAGCAGCTGAAATAACATTCTGTCATTAAACGTTAATTCAGTGACTGAATGTTAATTCAAATGCTCTGACACACATTCAGTGATTACTGAACATAAAGTCTATCAGTTATATCCATCTTGACATGAAGTATGTTTTCTGTACTTAAGGTTGTGAAACTTCAATTAGTTAAATCACAGACTGGCTGTGAAGGTTGAAAAATGGCTCCCCTGCTGCAAGAAAAGAACTGTTACTATTTTGATGCTCTTTGTTAGAAAATGTGTTTTCCTGCATAGTCAAGCTGCTGTTGCAGGTGTTGATCTCAATATCTTATCACTGGAAAATGAAAGGATGCATTCGTAGGTTTGCTTGCAATTAAATTTAATTAAATATATTTTTATGTAATTTTAAGCAGTTACTTTTTCCTGTGTCATAAAGTTACCATCCATCGTTGTTTTACTGGTTTACAACAAACCACCAAAAACACTTCAGCTTGTGAGTGAGGCAGTTTGACAATGATTCAGAAAATCGTTCTAACCAGTTTGGCAGAACAACAACAACAAGTGAATGATTTGTGAATCAGGTATCTTTAGTTCACCTCCCTAAAAAAAGTAGTGACAGTTTGTGAAATATTAGTGAAATGTTTCTCATGTAGGTATAAGGTCATCTCCCTTAAAAGGAGGTGGTGGCAACATAAAGCATAATTTTGTTTGTACAAAACATTAAAATTGACTTGGTAACTTGGCTCCCCCAAGAAATGACACCTAAGATGACTGGTGCATGTGAAAGAAGTGAATAGAATTTTAAATACTAAAACTTTTTTCTACAAGTCAAATTAATTGTTATGATAGCAGGTTAAATTAGTTTTATTTCAGATAAAATATACGTCTAGTATGATGCATGTTGGTGAATTATTCCTGTAAAACTGTAATTTATTGATTAAAGATGAACTGTTAATTAAATTAATACATGTTCATAAAAAAATCATGTTTACATTTTATTTGAAATGTAAATTATTCACATACTCCCCAATTAACTATACCCTTCAACATGAGACAGCTTAGTTGTGTCACCGTTTTTAGAAGCAACATTTATATGTTTCAATATATTTTCTTCTGTTTTCATGAGATAGCATACTTCCAGAAATATAATTAGGTTTATTGTCTTAACTTCTATCTCATTTGTCCTTTATTAGAGGACAACTTAAGTAAAAACGTTTACCTCGGTTTTCCCTATACTGCACGACATTGATTTGCCCTAGAGAAAATACAGTTACTCAGACTCAGGGAAGCCTCATCTCATCTTGCATTTAAAAGAGGTCCTGACCACTGTGATTTCTCTGCAAGCCACCATACTGTCATTGACAGAGGAACCAGAAATGTGATGAGCAGGTTAATGAGAAGCTGTGCGACTAAAGAATGTGAAAATATCCCAGTAAAATGGTAGCCTGTTATTAGAGAAAATGTGGTCCAGTCATTCAGTACACTTACCAGTGTCTCAAAGTCAAATAATAAGGGGCTATGTTATCCACATGGACTGTATAGATAGTCTATGATATTACTATATGTCCACATTTGTGTATATCCTTCTCAAGGAATGTTATAGGAATATCTAATACAGTGGATATGTAAATGAAACATAACTGAGACTCTAGCTCTGAGCAATAACATTTTCTCTGGGAGTGCTCTACATGTGCATTAATGGAGAATCTGAAGCATCTTCGAGACACAAACCAAACCATCTGAGATTTCTCTAGTCTTCTGACAGAATATCTAATTTCAGCACAGCTGGTGAAGATAAGACATATAATAAGACATATTTCACCTTGATCTATTTCATGTAATATCCTTGTCCCCAGATATGACTGTTACTACATGGCAATTCCTTCATTTCTTAGTCATTTGTTCCTTGTTCCTCTCATGTGCACTGATTCACAGAGGAACATACAAATGCAGCATATTTCCACCAATAATGCTCCATTTATCTGGACAGATGGCTGATTAGAAGGCTTGATTTGTCAAGCGAGGGAAAGAAAATTCACCATCTTTTCACACAAAAAGACAAAGGTAGGGACTAAAGAAAAAGAGAAAGAGGGACGTTTGTACTGATCTTAGGTTTGACCTTGAACACAAAACATTGATTTATTTATGTGACTGTGAAGCTGTTGATCTTTTTGTCTGTTTACAGAAGTGAGCTCTCCTCAGAGTCTGTGAGTATGAGTTTGCCGTCACGGATTAAGCTGAATTAAAAAGATTTGAAATGGAGAATTGCCATCAGCTGAACAGTTTGGTCTGAGGCGAGGCTTAAGATGCATCTGGTGAAGTTCTGTTTGTTCAGATGGAGGGGCTTGGGAGTGGTGCTGTTGTCGAAAGGGTAAAAAAGTGTCTATAGCTGCAGGACAGGAAACTAGACAATTGAATTTTGGCAGGCATTTTATCTTCTGCATCATGAAACCCACATACACAAGCAGTCGTGCTTCCCTGCACAGTGGGTTTTCACAGTGGAGGCAGAAGAGCAATCAGCAGTGATGTGAGCATTCATGCCTTCACGCTCGAATCTAATCGAAACATCAATTTCATGCAAACGAAGACAGAAAAACCTTACAGTATAAGCATGGAAATGTATTTGGGGTTCTTACATATACAAATATGTATAATTTGGGCATTTAAACAAAGAAGGATACTTTTATTCAGCATTGATGCAGTAAATTGACCAAAAGTGACAGTCAAAACATTTAAAATGTCACAAAGTGTTTTATTTCTGATATATTCTGTTATTTAGAACTCTATTATTGAAAGAATCCTGGAAAAAGGCAGCAAAAATATTAAGCAGCACAGCTGTTTTTAACATTAATAATGCTTCTTGAGCACCAAATCAGCATTTTATGATTTCTGAAGGATCATGTGACATGTGACACATGACTGGAGTAATGGCTGCTGAAAAATCACCTTTACAAGAATATCTTACATTTTAAAACATAATAAAATAGATATGAATCACTTAAAATTGTGATAGTAAAAAATATTTTTGTTTTTACTGTATTGATCAATTGAATGAAACATTGGTGAGCATAAGGGACTTCTTTCAGAAATATATAAAAAAATCTTAATATCCCCTAACTTACACTCACATATAAAAACTACAAAGTATTTTCAAAACTTTCATGCATGCAAAAATAAAATACTAGATTTTATTTTTTTTATTTGAAACCTTACAAAACTGTACTGAATGCACATATATTTTCCTAACTGCATCAAAAAACAAATCAATCAATAATTCAAGTGTTTCTAATTAGTATTAACCTCTCCATTAGAGTGTTTCTGCTTTTTGCCAATAATAACTCTCTGAAGTACATTAGTGCAGCACTCTGAAGCTATAAAATACTCAACTGAAATGCCTACTTCCAAAAAACCCTAGATCTGTCACAGCAGTTCTACAGACACTTCAGAGTTTCAGAATCAGCAAAATCTCATATGTGGAGCTTTAAATAGCCCTAACACCTATGACGAAGAGGCTAGTCCAGCTTTTAGGCTTCACTACACACAGGTAATTGAAAACTAATCTATCTCTGCAGCCTATGCAGCAAAGCATCCTAAAGAATTACAGATTTGCCACAGCAAGAATTATATTCTGCAATTGTACAAAAGAGAATCAGCAAGAGCAGAGGTCACCCTCAGATCCTCAAAGGCCCATTTCAGTTAGGCCTACCTTGCACTTGTAAACGATTTAGATGTTTCAGCATGAACTGGCTTGTGCATTAATGAGAAAGGCTTGTGTATTTACATATTAATGAGCTGGAATTCAGCTAACTGTAATTAGTACATACTGTATATGAACAAGTCAAATGCTCAGGCAATCTCTCTCATTAATCTCTATGCAAATGAATCCAATTTGACGGTGTAATCTGGCCGAGTTTCAAAGCTTCTAAATGAGTAAACAGTTGCATTTGGCTCCAAACGAAAACCTTCATTATTGTGTGCAAGTAACTGGAATTTGGGCGGATAATTGTGTTTTTTTTTTTCTACCTCTGAGAATTTTCTGCACACGCTACTGATTACCTTTTCTTATTTTCCCCCAAATGAAAGTCAATATAGCTTCATTGATGGCAGAGCATGAGCTACTGAAGCAGAAAAGACTCCCCACTAAAGCAGCATTTTTTTAAAATGTACTTAGAGTAAAAATGTCTACAAAGATGAATTACAAAAAAAATAATCCAGAAGAGCAACACGTGGACTTTATATGTGAAGACACATTAGAGATAGCAAATATGGAGAATTGATTGCAGGGGAATGTAGAATATCCAGCTAGAGATGCAGAACAGATTCTTTCAGACAGGTTTTGACACTTGCTGTCTGAGCTGAGATCAGTCTGTCTGATCTGTGTCTATTTGATGAAGTGACAGCACACAGAGCATCTACATCATGCCACCCGCTCACATACAAGACAGGTCTTTAACAATACAGACTCTATAAAAAGATCAATCTAGCTTAGTGGAGCAGGGTGCTTGGTATGATTTAATGATTTGTTGTGTGTTTTAAGCTGTTTTTTTGCTGTGAGACAGCTGATAAGATCAGAGATTAAAGTCAGATATGATTTATTCAAATGAAGTGTCAAATGTTCTTAAAATAATAGGTGGCATTTCACTGACATTCTTGTTTTTATGCTAAAAACAGTGTTAAAGAAGTGATATCAGAATATATTATAGGACAGAGAAACATATCTGCATCTAAATCTGACAGTATGAATGGAGCCATGCCTTATGCGAAACAGGAAGTAAACAGGAAAATAACAGAAACATTGATGCATACTTAATCAAATATAAAATAAATACAAATTCTGCTCTAAAGAAGATCTAAAAAAAAGACAATAGTGTTATTATTCAGCTCTAGACCGTTCAGTATGTTGGTTCAGTTCAGTTCAATACCTGTGTAAAGTGAATCAATTATGAAACAAGTTACATTCAATGATATGCAGCCTGGAAGACAATATTATTGCTATTCAGCCATATAAGTACATAGTTTGTCAGTACATAGTTTGCAGTCAAAATGATAATACTATTCTACATTAAGTGTCTTTAATGCCCAAAGCAATGTGTAACATTCACATTCCAATCAAGCTTTCCTTGATTAACCTATGTTCAGATAACAGTGTATATAAAGTAGTGTATTCATTCATACCACAATGCACCTGTACTTTCAAGATGGGTACGCACAGACATAAAGCAGGTGTACCTATAGCCTCTCTCTGCCCTTTACCCACAGAGCCTGACAGCAACTCTAACATCTGTGCACCAGCTGCCACTACAACATCTGAGGGAATCGTACTCCACCAAGCTGTCCCATTGATGCTAATGACCAAGAGAAAGATTGGCCACTAACACACACATTAACATGTGGTAGAATGCTTTTTCAACCATTATACTACTACAATATTAATGGCAAATAGATTTCCACTCATAAGTGCGAATGCCCTTTGCAGAAACTAGATTTAAATCAAGGTTATTTGTATAATGTTTGTACATATGTATTGTTTCAAAGCAGTTTCTCAGAAAATAATGATTTTAGTGGTAATATCTTTTTCCCTTGTAGTCACAGATTAGAGTTGGGTGATAATATTTTTTATTTTTATTTTTAATTTACATTTTTGCTGATACCAGTAATCAAGCAGTTGACCCTATCTATATAAGTATACTATGTATGTGGATAAAGTTGGACATATTGATATATTCAACTTTAGATAAAAAGCTGGCCTATTATATAGTTACATTTTGCACTGAAAAAAAAATTGTCAGGATTTGTTATATAGTGCACTTCACTTTATGCGAGATTACTGTATTTATGCAGATAATGTTAGATATGTTATATATCCAGCTCTTTATATATAGCTGTATGATAATACAAGTTACAATTAAGAAGATGTTAATCACTTAAGGAAGGAAATGAGTTTGACTTAGTATTCTAAAAGAAAAAAATATATATATAATCCAAGTTTCGCTTTGTTTTGTAAGCCTTCTTTGATTATGAGTCTGGTTTGTCTTAAGCAGTGTTGTTGTTTGCAGCTTTTGACAAAAAGCCTGTAGGTTCTGTAAGTTCTTTGGTTTCCCATCATGCTGTGCACATTTGAGTTCTTCCCCACAGTGGTTAAATAATGCTGAGATCCAGCTTTGCCATTGAGGACAGTTGAAGGACTCGTACACAAATATCACAAAAGGCTGCAAATAGCAGATGATGTTTTGGGCAACACATAATATTAACATTATTTCAGTAATTTTAGTTATTTAGGGCCAGATTTACTAAAATGTCCCATAAAACTATCCCATAAAACCACCAATGATAGTAGAAATGTCTGCAGATGAACTATTGACAATGCGCACATTAAAAAACATATATGTGTGTGTGTGTGAGTGTGTGTGCATGTCATGTGTATGACATTAATGAATTTATGGATTTATGGCATGAATTATGGCAGTCATATTTAATGTGGGGCTGACAAGTCATCTGCCCAGTTTATCAAATCATCCTGTGTGGAGGTTTAGAAATGTGTCTTTCTTGAGTAAAGTCCTTTAGCTGAGCCTTCAAGCTCTGGAAGAATGGAGAGTGCGTCAGGAACATTAATATTTATAAATGAATACATGCATATGTTAGACTCCTCTGTTTGGGCAAATGAGAGAGAGACTATACGTTTCACACTGAGGGAGACACAGAAAAGAAGATTAAATGAAAGGGAAGAGGAGAGAGATCTCCTACAGAGAAAACAGACTGCCCAGTCCCTCATCTGTTTCCTGAAATATTGTGATTTGTAACTGCCACTGAGCTACAGTACAACCAAAAAGCCACAAGAATAAATTCAGTGCTTTTAGTGCTGGAGGCTTCGACTTCGAATACACACCAACCAGATTTAGTATCGAAATCAGTCACACATGCAACCAATGATTTTATTAATTTGGTCAAAAGCAAATAAATGGGTAAAAGGTAACCAGAACAATTAGTACTTCACCGTCCTAGACCTATATACTCAAAATCCAGATGGAACCAGCGGCAGGTCTTAGAGTAAATAAGAAAGAGCATTAAAGAAAGACCAGCTCTGTGAACAATGCTAGACTGATCCAGAATTGATTCTGTGGGACCAATTAAATCTGCTAGATGCAAAACACTTTGTACTTCAGTGAATTAAAACATATGTGATAATGCAACAACTTATTTTAAGAGTTTATGGAGGGCAGAGGTGTTAACAGCTAAAGCAAAGTAATTTGAGAATCAGGCCCTTAAACGTATTCTTTTCAGTAAACTGTAACAGTCTGAACTTTATATAAGTTAGGAAATTTGCATGTGCAATGCCACCCTCAAGAAATTTCACAGAATTAAATTTGAATAATAATAATAATAAAAAAAAAAAAAAAAAAAAAAAAAAAAAAAAAGCGTAGTGATTTAGGATGCATGCAAATTATGGCAACTTTTTAAAAATAATTTTCTATAAGTAAACTCTATAAGTGTAGAGGTTCAGCACATACTATATTTGTTTCAGTGCAGATAATTAAATTTCTACTTTTTTTTATTGGACAAAAGCGGGTTTATGTAACGAAATAAATCTGTAAAAAAAAAAAAAAAGATAAATAATAACAATACTTGTATATTTATAATTTTATTATACCAAAAAATAATGAACGTAATAAAAAAAACTATGAGCCTTATTGTTGCTATGGATATCAATCAAACTTCTGTTTGCGAGTGTTTATTTATCAGCAAGTGAAAATGCAAGCTTGAACATACTGTATAACATCTATAACATAATGTATATAACCCTCTTCTACATGTTTGTTTAAATGCTAGCACAATGGTGATTTCTTGATGATCTGAGAACTTAACAAATAAAACAGTAATTAAAATGAATTAAATAATTTCCTTCAGAGACAGATATTTGCTTGAAAAGTAAAAGTGAACATCTATTAACACTGAAAGTCCAACGGATTCAACAGTGCTGAGAAAAAAAAGTGTACATGGTGAATTCGCATAGAAAACAGATGGTCAAAGTCTAGTCTTCCAATTATTCTGTAAAAAATTAACAAATGCATGAATGAATAAAAAATAATTGTAAAATATTTTAGCACCAATGCAAGTGCAAAACTTTCACTTTTGGAAAATGTAAAGCGAGTTCAGAAATACATCACATTGTACACAATCAGGTAAAATTCACACAAAAAATCTTCTGATGTACTCTACAGTGCTTGAAGGATAATACAGAATACTGAAATAATGATTTAAATTACACCTGCACCAATTTGTCACAATACACTTACAACAAAGCAAACTGTTGCTCTCGTCAGCAGCAGGCTGAGGTAACACATCCTCCACCCACACGATTCTATAGCAGAGATCTCTGTCTATAGTCAACGAGCTGGCTAGCAGACAGGCTCTTTGAAAACAAGATGTGAAGTTTTCAGAAAAAAATGCATGGATGATGTGTCTCCATCTGACATAGACAAGGAATTATCGTTAGCACTTTATTTTACAGTATGTGTACTTCCCTGGTAAATAAATGGTAAATATCTTGGACCTACGGGAAAATGAGTGGCAACTTACCTGAAGTGTATGTACATGGTAACAAATAAGAAGCATGGCTGTACTTAACAGTTGTCATAGTCATGTAACTATTTTGGTCATGTTCCGTTCCTCGTTTTGTTAATTAATTAATCCCCACCTGTTTACATTCCCCTTATTACTTTCCTTGTGTTTCAAAACCCTGTCTGTTCAGTTCCTTTTTGTCTGCTATTGATGTTTTGTTGAAGGTTTGAAGATTTGTGTTGGATGTGCCCTTATTCTCCCGTGATCATTAAAAGAACTCTCTATATATATATCTTCTTCCTAGTGCATTTGATTTACAGACCCAGTGCATATTACAGAATAGCAGACCTGAAATGTGTGTTTAGCGATGATTTTCTTTCTTTTTTGTTTTGTTTTTTCCCTCTCCCGGAATGGCTATCCTGGTAGTCCGACTCCTGTGCCTGGAGCAAATGGACTGTTGACTGGAGGACCACACCAGGGGCTTTATCGATCTGGCGTACCAATTTACCAGACTGCTTGCGCTTTACTTTGTATTACACAGGCCTGAGCGAGCGGTGTAAGGCAAGCCTACCAGCAAACGGTCCCAGAGAGGATTTCGCTGCATTTGTGGAGTGGGTGCTGGTGAATAACGGATACTCGTTTACCATTGGCCCCACTGAGGAGGATATCTCAAGCCTCACTCCCGAACCAGAGACCAGCCAGCCGTCATCCCGCTGTACAGAGCTAAAGCCAGAGCCCACCACAGAGCCCGAGCCGTCCATAATAAATGAGCCAATCATTGTCCGGGAGCTAGGACCTGAGAGTGCGACTGACCAGGTGCGTGAGCTGGCAACACCGTGCGTCATGGGATTACTGGTGGAGATCGAGGGCATGGAGGAAAGTCATTCCCACACTCCTGCGACTGAGGGTGAGCTGGTTCTGTCCAGCCTTAATCTCCTGTATCTCCTCTGGTTCTGTCCAGCCCTGAATCTCCTGTATCTCCTCTGGTTCTGTCCAGCCCTAAATCTCCTGTATCTCTGCTGGTTCCTTCCAGCCCTGATCCTCCTGTGTTCCCTCCCAGCCTCCCTCTCCTGCCTCCTCCTAGACCAGTCAGTTCCTCTGCTCCATCTCCGCTGGTTCCATCCAGCCCTGAATCTCCTGTATCTCCTCTGGTTCTGTCCAGCCCTAAACCTCCTGCATCTCTGCTGGTTCCGTCCAGCCCTGATCCTCCTGTGTTCCCTCCCAGCCTCCCTCTCCTGCCTCCTCCTAGACCAGTCAGTTCCTCTGCTCCATCTCCGCTGGTTCTGTCCAGCCCTGAATCTCCTGTATCTCCGCTGGTTCTGTCCAGCCCTGACTCTCCTGTATCTCCATCCTCCTGTGTTCCCTCCCAGCCTCCCTCTCCTGCCTCCTCCTAGACCAGTCAGTTCCTCTGCTCCATCTCCACTGGTTCTGTCCAGCCCTGAATCTCCTGTATCTCCGCTGGTTCTGTCCAGCCCTGACTCTCCTGTATCTCCATCCTCCTGTGTTCCCTCCCAGCCTCCCTCTCCTGCCTCCTCCTAGAAAAGTCAGTTCCTCTGCTCCATCTCCGCTGGTTCTGTCAAGCGCTGATACTCCTGTGTTCCCTCCCAGCCTCCCTCTAGACCAGTCAGTTCCTCTGCTCCATCTCTACTGGTTTCATCCAGCCCTGAATCTCCTGTATCTCCCCTGGTTATGTCTAGCCCTGAATCTCCTGTATCTCCTCTGGTTCTGTCCAGCCCTAAACCTCCTGCATTTCTGCTGGTTCCGTCCAGCCCTAATCCTCCTGTGTTCCCTCCCAGCCTTCCTCTCCTGCCTCCTCCTGGACCAGTCAGTTCCTCTGCTCCATCTCCGCTGGTTCTGTCCAGGAATCTCCTGTATCTCCGCTGGTTCTGTCCAGCCCTGACTCTCCTGTATCTCCATCCTCCTGTGTTCCCTCCCAGCCTCCCTCTCTTGCCTCCTCCTAGAACAGTAATTTCCTCTGCTCCATCTCCGCTGGTTCTGTCAAGCACTGATACTCCTGTGTTCCCTCCCAGCCTCCCTCTCCTGCCTCCTCCTAGACCAGTCAGTTCCTCTGCTCCATCTCTGCTGGTTCCGTCCAGCCCAGAATCTCCTGTATCTCATCTGGTTATGTCCAGCCCTGAATCTCCTGTATCTCCTCTGGTTCTGTCCAGCCCTACACCTCCTGCATTTCTGCTGGTTCCGTCCAGCCCTGATCCTCCTGTGTTCCCTCCCAGCCTTCCTCTCCTGCCTCCTCCTAGACCAGTCAGTTCCTCTGCTCCATCTCCGCTGGTTCTGTCCAGCCCTGACTCTCCTGTATCTCCATCCTCCTGTGTTCCCTCCCAGCCTCCCTCTCCTGCCTCCTCCTAGAACAGTAATTTTTCTCTGCTCCATCTCCGCTGGTTCTGTCAAGCACTGATACTCCTTTGTTCCCTCCCAGCCTCCCTCTCCTGCCTCCTCCTAGACCAGTCAGTTCCTCTGCTCCATCTCTGCTGTTTCCGTCCAGCCATGATCCTCCTGTGTTCCCTCCCAGCCTCCCTCTCCTGCCTCCTCCTAGACCAGTCAGTTCCTCTGCTCCATCTCCGCTGGTTCTGTCCAGCACCTGAATCTCCTGTATCTCCGCTGGTTCTGTCCAGCCCTGAATCTCCTGTATCTCCACTGGTTCCGTCCAGCCCTAATCCTCCTGTGTTCCCTCCCCTTCGGCTCACCCTCAGTCAGCGCCTCATCCTCATCCTCAGTCAGGGACTTCCATTCTCCAGCTCTGCCTTGAAAATTAGTGTTGGATGTGCCCTTATTCTCTCGTGATCATTAAAATAACTCTCTCTATATATATATTAGTCTGTACATACAGACAGGTAAGAACGGTGACTTACAGGTAATGCCTGTACATGGTAACTAATTACTTACTTTACTGTACTTACTAATTTATATACTGTACAAATTTTTGTACTTACTAAGGTTAACATTGGTTTCATAAAACAAACAAGAAATTCATATTGAACCCCCAAAGAAAATAGCTCCAAACTGGAGTGTCTGGATAAGTGCACTTATACAAACAGAGAAGAGTCGACTGCTGGACTGTTATATCAGCACTCTTGGATTCAAGGACTCGTATAAAATACTTCTATAGGCTACACTGGCTTTTTAAAAGATTTAAGGGCTGTAAAAATGTGTACGTTTTTTTTAAATAGGTTACCCAACAAGGCTGCATTAATTTAATCAAAATATAGTTACACACACACACACTGTGTATGTGTACCCTGGATCACAAAACCAGTCATAAGGGTATTATTTTTATAGAGATCATCTGTTGGACTCAATTGTTGGATTGGTTTGTATGACTGGTTTTGTAGTCCAGGGTAACATACTGTATAACAAATAGCTTGAAAGCCTCAATAGTTTTCAGTGACATTACTATGGCTTTACCCTAATAAGAACAAACGTGCACAGCTCAACTGAGAAGAGAGACAGACATGAAGAAAAAATGATATAATGATGGCATGACTGAATGTCACACCATCTTCTAAGGATCAACTCAACCAGCCTATTGCACCTGTCACTATCAGCCTAGCAGATGGATAAAAGTCTTCCTTTCCTTCTTACTGCAAAACTGCCTGTATAAAAATGTATTTATGCTCAATACATTGACAATTGCTATTCTATAACTTTTGCTCATGGAATGAGTTTATGAGGTAAACAAATTATCGGTACTGTCAAAAGATTACTAATGAAGCATAGGATGCAATTAAGCATAATAATGTTTAAGATTCCAAACTGTGCATAGCAATATGGAAATTTCCTACAGTACAAGCAAATTTGTTACAAATTTACATGCAACCTACAACCTCCCATATAGTTCCTAAATAAAAGGGCCATGGATAAGGAATGATAATGGCTCCTCAACAATTGGACTGAGGCCATGCAGAGCACATCTTCAGCCCCAGTGCCAGAGCCACTGCTGCCTCCAGGAATACCAATGAGAGTTTGAGGTGCCAGCAACTGAAATCAAAGGCAATAAGATGCAGCCAATTCTTTATTTATTTGTTGTTGTTTTTTTTTTTGGTGGGGGGCACTTTTATATGTTATGCTCTAAGTTCAGGTCTATGAAACATGCTGTACTGATTGAAGGCACCAAGACCCAACCAGTCCAGTCCGAGCTTCATCTGTGACCACAGTTATTGTATTATGCTTTGAAAGGGCTTACATGTCAAGCATCAATGGTTTTATTTAATTAATTACAGGGGTCATTTAATGCTAAATGCACTTTTACAAGTTGTTTGAACTGAAATGTGTGTTGGCAGTGTTTGTACACCTTATAAAGATAAAAATCCACCAAGTTTTTTTTTATTTTTTATAATCTTGCTAAATGTCTTCCCCTTTCCCAAATCGAGCTGTCTTACCGTGTGACGTCACACAGTCAGAGCACCCCCCCCCCCACGATTGTTTGATTGACAGCAACGTTTCAGCACAGACTTAACTTGTGTCTTACCTCAGACCCACCTTGAGTGAGCCATCATCAGTCAGAGATGCAGACAATCATGACTCCTAAGTGATAGAGGTGTTTAGTTGTTGGATGTAGTAATGTACATAGCAATAGTCATTTACTCATGACATCTGAGCGATGCACCCTTGATCTACTTAAATGCGTTTATGTTCGCACAAATCATTCATGATCCAGCCTCACCTACAGAAGCAGTGAGACCAATGTATTTAAATGAATCATTGCAAATCGCCTTTCCTAATAACGTGCTAATTAGCAAGTTTCACTATGAATATGGCTAAAGTAAACAGTTTCTCAGAGAGCAGATCATAAGAGGGGGTGGGGTCAGCAGAGCACATTAGCATTAAAGGAGAATTCCACAAACCAGCATGTTTTGAAAAGAGCTGTTTTTGTCCGGGTAAAAACCTTTTTTTTATTTATTTTTTTACACTACCACTGAGAAATTTTAACAGAATTTTCATTAAGATCCTAAAAAAATCATATCAATTTGTGGAAAATGGGCATTGTATGACCCCTTTAAAGGGCCATGAAACACAAGACTTTAGAAAGGGAGCTTGTGTTGCACATCATAGAAGACACTGTTAGCATTCAATAGTTCTGTTGGAGAAAACTGGTTAATTTGAAGCTTTTTTGCACTATTTTAATGTTCTGGATTTAAAATCTACATCGTGTTGACTTCACAATTTGTGATGTGGCAATGGACTATAGCACATTGATTACCATTGGCTTGAGTGGGCTACAGCCCATTGGCCCAGCCTTGTAGGGGACCCAGCCTTTGCCTGTTCATTATATGCAGGTCTGGGCTACAGCTTACAACTACAACCTTTGAGGCCACAACCAAACAACATAAACTGGTTTTCATGTTTATTTCACATAGAAGAAGGACACATGTATTGAATCACGTCTGCGCCGACTGGTTTGTTATCACATGGCTACTTTAAACAGCTCCATTAAGTCTTTAGCCCCAAAGAGAGCACATTTAGAAAGATAATGATAAATTCTCAAATGTCCTCACCTCATATTTTTATAGAGCATGATTCTATATATTAATATTCCACTAAATTAGGCAATCATCTGGTGAGTTTTGAGCACTCTCTTTCTCATATACTGCCATTACACATAGTGGGGAAGAAATGTCATCAAAATTATTTTAAAATAAATAAATAAAAATGTAATGAGTTTCTGTTTTTATAAAATAGTTATGCCTACGATATAGGACTTAGCATATCTCACAAACAAGAGTCCTGTGTTTTTTTTTTTTTTTTTTAGAATATCTGCACGATCACAAATGTAGCTACAATAAAAAACAACATAAAGCAATTTTCTTCCACAAAATTCCGTTCTGCTCCATCAGAAAGAAAATAGAAAAAAAAGCAAAAACATTTTTGTCCTTAAAAGCAAAAATGTCCATTTGAGATGTTGTCTCATATTTTCATCATATAGCAATATCACATGAGTGCAAATGTGATAGTCTACTCATTTTATAGAACAGTTCAGCAAGTAAGAAGTTAATATTGTGTTATTTTAGACACAATAGTATCTGTTTTGCTAAATTTTGCCAACCACAATATTTAAAGATAAAGCAGAATCTCCGAACAACACAACAACACTTCATTTCTTAATCCATGTTTTGAAAGAATTGGGGGGACCATGGCACGTTGAATCATTGGCCATAGTCGTGCTGGATTTGAAGTGGCGCTGCACAGATGGATCGTTGTATGACATCAAAGTTTAGCGAAAGCGATTCAAAAGCACAAGTAGCAGTCTGGTCTCTAAGCTCTTGCAGTACTTTGATGTCACACACCGATCGGTCTGATGCAGATGACCCGCTTCAAGTCGAACAAGCCTTATGATTCAATGAACCATTCATAAAGAACCCTTTACTTCACTCCTGAATGAATCAGCCATTTGAATTAATCAAAAGAAATGAATAAATGACTGGAAGACATAATCATTAAGACATTTACCAACACTTAATGGCAGTTTTGGTTTATTATTTAGAGTATAATTTAAGTAAAGAAATTATTTCAAATTTTCATAGTAATAATAATAAAAATAAGAAAATAAATTATTAAAGTTATAGTTCACCTAACCAAAAAGGACAATTATGTCATAATTTACTCACATAATGTTTAATCACATTATTTTATCAAACAAAATATTTCTTGCTGAACCTACTTTTTGTATGGTCTGTTTGATGCTTTACACAACAATAACTTTAAATTATCTTTTGGGAGTCATTTCTCCAAATTTGATGTGCGATTAATTAGATTCATTAATTGCCACATCATTTAATCGCTTACCAGCCCTGTTTTAAACTTTACATTTATGCACAATCCATCTATATATTTTGTTGATAGTGATTTCATTTGATTGTTAATAGCCAGAATGTCTTTTCATTTAACTGAATTTATTGATTAAATAAGAATCTGACATAAGAGAACAAAAAAATGACAATAACGTTTATAATACTAATAAGCCAACATATGTGTTTTTTTTTTGTTTTTTTTTGCTCAAAGTTTTTCAGGGTTTTGATCTTTCAGCTGAGAGTACACACCCTGTTAATTATATTATACTGAATATTTAATATTGCATTTAAACTTTGAGTATAGCCTATAGACATGTTACATATTAATTGTAATATTTATGAACCTCAAAGCATATGTTTGTGTATTATATAAATGCCACAGAATATGCCTAAAAAGTCCTCAGAGGTGCGTTCATATATATGGTTTCGATGCAGAGTGCATATGGCTGTGCATTTATTTGTTTTAAACTCAATGGGAGTGAAATGAAACTGTCTGAAGCCGAAGCTGTCTGTGCTGTCTGTCTCCTCTCTTCCCCCTCCACTCCTCAGCGCACCACGTACACTTTTGTAGCATTTTAACTGTGGTGAGAGCTCACCAGTGCTGAAACAGGGAGTTTCATGACCCTTTAAAATATGTGATAACTTTCTGAAGGAAGAAATGGGCCTGGCACAGATGGGCTTATCCATTTCGAGTGCAGCCCAGTGGCTTCACACCTGAACATATGACCCAAAGAGGCCAGTCTCAGTCTAAACATCATGGCAGGTGTACAGTAGATGACACATGAATGGCTCCTTGGATATCAGCCGACTGGCTCACAGTTAACTGAGTAGGTGGTAGACAAACTGCTAAATACAGTAAATCATGTATCATTTATGTGTCCTACATGGACCTGTTGTTATAAGTGTTATTAAATTTTTACATTTTTGAGCTCAAGTAGGGTTCAATAAATTACAGTTTATATATATATATATATATATATATATATATATATATATATATATATATATATATATATATATATATATATATATATATATATATAAAAAACAAAGAAAATCATAAAAATGTTAAAGGGATCATATGATGCGATTTCAATTTTTTCTTTTTCTTTGGAGTGTTACAAACTCTTGGTTCATAAATAGGATCTGTAAAGTTGCAAAGACTAAAGTCTCAAACCCAAAGAGATATTCTTTATCAAAGTTTAGACTCTGCCCTGCCCCCTTAAAACGGCTCATTAAAACACGCCCCCACATCTCTACATCACTATGTGGACATATTTGTGTAATGCGTCCCAAAGAAAGAAGGCGTGGTTTCAGTAACCGCAGTTAGTGTTGAATCAGCCGTGTCAGGAAGATGATGTGTATCTAGCATAGACAGTAAAAGAAATGGACATAGCGACCCCGTTGGATTCAACGGAGACAAGTGAAGTCAATTAGAAGCACGCACTTCCTGGGGGTCGGTCAAACTGCCCAGACTCAAACTGAGCTTGATGACGTAGATGGCAGGTAAGCAACCTGTAAGTCTTCTAATTGCTGTGCCAAGGGAAATCTGAATCACCCACCGAATCTTACAGAGAAGGCGAGCGTGTACAGGAGCAAATTTGGTAAGTATTCTGATTAATTATCTCCCTTGACTTTATGCCTCCACGTCCCCCTGATAGCCTCATAGACAGTAAAAGATTGCCTGCTAGCTTCTCCTCCTGTCCATATGGTAATTTCTCTACTGTGCAACAGAGAGTCGCTGGTTATGACGCAATCATTAGCCTATTTTTTACAGAAACTGCTTCTACGGGACCATAACGTAAGATACAAGGTAATGGAGCCTTTATACATTTTCGTGTTTCTTTAGAAATAATTAATGGACAAATGGAGTCTTTAAATGCCTCGGATGTAAAGTTATTCGCTGTCAAAGTGATGCCAAAATGAATGGGAGTCAATGGACTGATAACAGCAGGTGGGGGTCCGTTAGCCAATGGCGGCGCCCAGGGGTGCTTCAAAAAAATATGAAACCATGCCCCCCTGGTATCTAGGCGGAAGCAAAATCACTTTATTTGGCCTTCAGAATGCATTTAGGAATCTTTAAGATTACTTACAACAGAACAGCAACACATTTTATGGACGACCATTTCGTGAACCTAGGAGAGGAGGTAATTCTGACTTTGCTACGACAATCTGACACTTCTGAATCAGCTACTGGAAGTATGTTGTGTTATTAGTTTAAGTATTTGCTATTGACTGTCCAAATGCAGAGTTTTGTGTGTCGTGTGTGTATGTTTGCGTGCGTGTGTGTGTGTGTGTGAGAGAGAGAGAGAGAGAGAGAGAGAGAGAGAGAAAGAGAGACAGGGTCACACAGTGGAGTCAGCTATCTTAACCCTCTGTGGTTTGTGAACTGCAAACACATACGAGCTTCATCACTGTGCCTGTCACGTGAGTCTGTTCCCCTTTCAGGCTTGAACTGATGGTAAAACTAAGGACATTATTAACTTCTTTACATTTATTTTATTTAATTTATTTCTAAACAGAGCAGAATGCGCTCGTCTGAAGAAGGGACTTTGTAGAAACCACGCATTTGAAAGAGGCAGGGCATAGAGGCAGCCTACAAGTGGTTATTTTAGTAAATGGCAGACATTTTTTGTCAACCATATATTTCTGAAAGCGTAGCAACATTTTGTCTCTGAAAACCATGTCCTCTGGTGTGACACCATATTTTGATTTTAAATCGGCCAATTCTAGGGAAAACTTAGTTGAAGGACCCCATGCATGGTTAGTGAAGCCCCCTGTGAAGCCCATTACATGTGCAAATGGTCAATTTTTGGCTCAGAATTGTTCAAATATTGAACGCTTTCTGAACCACTACGAAAGTGTTAAGTTTTGTTGTCCTTTCATGTGACACCCTTACATTAAATCGTCTCTGTCGGGCAGAAACCTCCTTTGTCCACATTTTGTAAATTTCATATTTTTTCAAAAATCCATGCTATTGGTCAGTCCCGATGTGGGTATGTAAATTTTATAAATTATTAACCAATCTAAAGTCTTAAAAATAGTTTGAGAGCAAATCTCGTAACTCCATTGGACACTTAAACTGTCTGAGGAGTCTCCTAACTCTGCCTCTTCTTCACACCGCGGGAGCTTCGCAGCATAATCAAGACTGAGAGTCCTCTGAGGTAAATATCCTCAAAACAATGGTTATTCATGATTCAGTTATATGAATTACAGAATAACAGTTTATATATATTATAACAGTTTTATCTCAAAGTAATGGTAGTGCTGAGGTGTCATGGATTGTTTCTGAGGATGCTATATTTTTCTTTCTGCTAGGTCTAGCATTGGACGGTAGCTATCTTGTTGACTGAAATCTTCCATGGTTTTGTTTCTGACGTGGATAATGATTTTAATGCAGAAAAATAGCATGCTGTTGACTTAGTTAACCACTATGCACTGGTTTTGTCATCATGTTTGGTGAGATAGCTAACATGATTTTCGTAGGGCTTAAAAAAAAAATTCTTGACCATCGCTATTTCTGGCACTCGTATGAGGATCTGAACTTAGCGCAAGACAATCCATTGCAATGCAGACTAAACCCTGTGCAGATAAAACGAGATTGTATTTTACAATGTCAAGGCATCCCGTCATGTTCAACAAGTAGCTGCCTTTGCCATGTTGTTCATCACTTTAAGCAAGCTAGCTGGCTTCTTGCCTCGTTATCATACTTAAACATGCCGTATAATTTAGGGAAACGATCATTTGACTTTTATTCATTTTATTTTTTTGCAGCAACCTTTTCTGTGTCAGATGCGGCCTCTATTCAGACCACCTGAAGATCAAAGAGCTGAAATTCAAACACATCCAAGACCTGAAGGAAGTCATCCCAAAAAACTTAAACAGATTTTACGACAATTTGCTTCACTAGCTTAATATAGGATGCAGTATTAAGACTCAAGTCAATATGATGGCAATGTTATCTGTTACACTATGATATCAGTTATTGATGTATTTCAAATATCTACTTAATAATAGACTTATTATGCATGTGTCACGGTTTTACGCTGCCTGAAGGAATACGGAGTCGAGGATAAACGGAATAAGGTTTTTAATATAAACAACACAGGGGATATCCAACATGGAGCACAGAGGTAGACACACGTAAGTAGCAAGTGATGAATGTCACAAGTGAGGACAAGTGAGTTAGTCACAAGTGAGAAGACCCGACAAAACAGAACTGAAAGGACAAGGCTTAAGTACAAAGGATAATTGGGGAAACACAGGTGGATGGAATCATTAAATTAACAGGGACATGGAACACATGAGGAAGATAATAGACACCTGGGAACTAATCAACTAAACACGGAAGACAGAAACTGGGTCACGGGCAAAAACAAGCTAAATGAGTCCAGGTGTGTGACAGTACTCCCCCCTCCCGGTAGGTGCGTCCTCGCACCGTAGAAACAACAGAGGGAGGCGTGGGTGGGAACTTGGGAGGAGGTTCCGGTGGAGGACGGACTCCCAGGAGGGGGCCAGCAGACAGGGACCACAGAAGGAGGAGCCAGGGAGGAGACGACGGAGGGAGGAGCCAGGGAGGAGACAGGAGCAGGAGGAGCCAGATGGTCCACCAGAGACCAGCCAGGACGGAGATCCAAGGTGGAGTCGACGGCGGGAGGAGCCATGGTGAAGGAAGGGTCGACGACACCAGGGGGCCGACAGGCGGAGACTGCACCGGTGGGTGAGGAGCCCAAGATGGAGCAGCACAGCCGCAGAGCCAGGGGGACGTCGAGGTTCCGGAGGGCCTAGGTGGAGCAGAAGGCTCAGGCGACCAAGGCGGAGGCAGGGTCCTGGCAGACCGATGTGGAGCCGGAGCGACAGAGGATGGAGGTGGAACCGGAGGGAAGGAGGAGCCTGACAGAGCCGGAGGGATGGAGTGACGAGGTGGAACCAGAGGAGTGGAGTCCCGAGGCGGCGGATGGTCGACGACTGACCAAGGTGGAGCCGGAGGGACGAGGGAGCCCGGTGGAGCAGGTGGGATGACAGGCCACGGTGGAGACGAGGGAGCTAAGAGCCAAGGCGGAGCCGCTGGGTCGAAGGACCGAGGAGGAGTCCAGGGCTCGGAGGCTGGAGGCGGAGACAGGGCCTTAACACGCCAAGGCGGAGCTGGAGACTGGCAGTCCAGCGGCGAACCACCGCGCCCCGATGGCGCGGACTGAGGGTGAGCTGCGGGACTGACTGGCACCAGCAGGGATGGCGAGGAACTGGCTGGTCTAGGAGGAGGAGAGAGGAGAAGGATGGGAGGAAGGACAGGAGGATCAGGACTGGACGGAACCAGCGAAAGAGGAGTAGAGGGACCAGCAGGTTTGAGAGGAGGCGGGAGAGGGAGGCTGGGAGGGAATACAGGAGACACAGAAGATTCAGAGCTGGGCGGAACCAGCGGAGACACAGAAGATTCAGAGCTGGGCGGAACCAGCGGAGACACAGAAGATTCAGAGCTGGGCGGAACCAGCGGAGAAACAGAAAACTCAGGGCTGGGCGGAACCAGCGGAGAAACAGAAGATTCAGAGCTGGGTGGAGCCAGCGGAGATACAGGAAACTCAGGGCTGGGCGTAACCAGCGGAGAAACAGAAAACTCAGGGCTGGGCGTAACCAGCGGAGAAACAGAAAACTCAGGGCTGGGCGTAACCAGCGGAGAAACAGAAAACTCAGGGCTGGGCGGAACCAGCGGAAATGGAGCAGAGGAAATGACTGGAGGAGGTAGGAGTGGGAGACTGAGAGGGTATACAGGGGAATCAGGGCTGGACGGAACCAGCGGGGAAACAGGAATATTAGGGATTACCTCCATAGACCAGTCCATCAGATCCAGAACTTGCTCCATATGACTTTCAGAGACTGCATATAGCTCACCCTCAGTCGCAGGAGTGTGGGCAGGGCTTTCCTCCACGCCCTCGATCTCCACGAGGACTCCCACGATGCACAGTGTTGCCGGCTCACACACCTGGTCAGTCGCGCTCTCGAGATCCGGCTCCCTGTCAGTGGATGGCTCGGACTCTGCGGCTGCGGTGGGCTCTGGCTCCGTGCGGCGTGATGGTGGCTGGCTGGCCTCTGGGTCGGGAGTGGGGCTGGCGAGGTCCTCTATGGGGCAGACGGTGAGAGGTGACCCATTTCTCGCCAGAGTCCACTCCACGTATGCGGCGAAATCCTCTCGAGGACCATCTTCGGACGACAACGCTCTGCATTTGGAGTTCAGGCTGGTGTTGTAGAAGGTGCAGAGCGCGCCGTCCGGGTAGCTGGTGGCATTAGCTAATAAGGAAAACCATCTGGTGTGGTCCTCGAGAGAGCGTTCTTCCTGCTTCAGCAGAAGGATGAGGAATTCGGGACGATAGAGGGGATCCATAGAAACACTAAGAAAAGAAAAGACTTTGAAAACACAAAAACAAAACGGAGGGAAGAACACGCAGTTTTCTATTTTCTCTTATTAGGTCGGGTCTTCTGTCACGGTTTTACGCTGCCTGAAGGAATACGGAGTCGAGGATAAACGGAATAAGGTTTTTAATATAAACAACACAGGGGATATCCAACATGGAGCACAGAGGTAGACACACGTAAGTAGCAAGTGATGAATGTCACAAGTGAGGACAAGTGAGTTAGTCACAAGTGAGAAGACCCGACAAAACAGAACTGAAAGGACAAGGCTTAAGTACAAAGGATAATTGGGGAAACACAGGTGGATGGAATCATTAAATTAACAGGGACATGGAACACATGAGGAAGATAATAGACACCTGGGAACTAATCAACTAAACACGGAAGACAGAAACTGGGTCACGGGCAAAAACAAGCTAAATGAGTCCAGGTGTGTGACAGCATGTGCATTGAAGTTTTAAAATGTATCTAATATAATACTTGAATTAAATTGGATGTTTTGGATACCACCATTAAATTGTTTCTATTATTATTTTACTGATTAAGTTTAACTGTTAGGCCTACTTATAGACCATGCCTCTCTTGGCACTGTGCATGTAAAACACCCAAAGTAGAAAGGTTTTTATTTATGGGAGAAAAAAAGGCTGTCTACTGGCGCCAAATAAGTCTCTTTGGATACAATAACGAGATAAAATAGTTAGGTTAGATACATGCTTTGGTGCAGAAAGAAGCCCGTAAACCTCAAAGGTAAGTTGGCGAGCAGATTGGGCAAATGACCGCCTATTAGCTCATCGTTTTTTGTATTGCATCACTTATAGCTCTCAAACCTTTAAAATAGAGTTTAGGAAGATGTATGTGACCCCAGTCGTTAGCTTTGGTTAACTACTGAAGCCTTTTCTCTTGTCAAAAGGTTCAACGCGATTGCCAATTTTGCGTGCATGATTCAAAAGAAAATATCTTAATTTTTGCTGTCACACAATAGGACACATTTATGGTACAGTTCAGTAAAAATGTTGTAAAAGCAGTGAAATAATTTATGAAGTTAGTGACGCTTTATATTTTCTAAAAAAGATCAGAATTATTTTTTTCTGCCTATTTGTCAACTACCCATATATTTGTGTCAGTATGGAACAAGATTATCCCTATCAAATAAATAGGGAGCTTAGGTCAAAAGTCATCTTAAAGTAATCAATAAGTTATATACTATATATTACCTAAAATGTGTAATGCAATAGATTACATTACTACCATTTTTATCATGTCATTTGTATTCAATAATGGACTACGATTTGTAAGTAATCTGCCGTATATATGAGCTAAAAATAACTGCAAGAAAGAAAATGTTTCCAGTGTCTCTCTTCTACCTAGTCATCTTGAAAAATATTTCATATTTCAAAATGTGCTTCTGCCTGGATTCTCTGACTGGCAGTATGCTCATCAAAATCTGCATGTTTTATGCTCTTCCTGTCTTGCTGCTGAGTGGACCACCACCTGCTCCATGTGTCCTTGCCCCGAGCCAAGTCAACAGACAACGGACTGTTCAGTCACCTAAACACAAATGCAGGATCTCTCCCACTGATGAAAAGAGGCACATTCAAGACGCACAGTATAAATGCAATGCAAATACTGTTTGTAGAGCTTTAATTTAAGTGATGTGCCTTATGTCCTAATTACGTAACTCAGGCTTGGTCACTTTTATTTCATTGTGACTCCAAAAGACCTTTCTCCACAGAGATCAACATGTCCTCAAAGACATTTACCTCCCCTCTGAGTAATGACTAACCGGGGTGAAGAGATTTTTAGAGCTCAGCCCTCTTACTTCCAACCTATAGCACGTGTTACTTGAGATAACAGTGGCATCTGTCCAGAACACCCATTTGCATAAGCATTACCTTGTGTGTTGAGAGAAGCTTAACACAAATTTCATTAACCTATGGGTTAAAAGAGCCTGTACCTCTAATTTCTCTCCCTGTCAACTTCAGCCACCGAATTCATAGCAACTAGCTTCCATTTTTAAATCTCAATCAGTGGAAAACCAAGGGGGAAAAAAGCCTTGAGCATTTATGCAATAATTAGAAATATACAAATTTATTCCTCTCAAATACAGTCATGGTTTATCAACTAATCCGTGACAATTACTTCACCTCTAATAACAAAGGACATATGACTTCCAGGTAAAAGTTAATGAGAGGCTATGATTTAAGAAATCCAATTTAGTTGGACTAGAAAGCTAAATTAGAAATTGTTTAAAAGTTTCCCCAGAGCAAACATGAGGTATTTATGCATTAGAGAATATATGGGTGTGGTCTGGGAAAAGAGAAGAAAGTGCTAAATGTTAAAAACAAGCTTTTAGTTAAGTATATTAATTAGTGAATGTACGGTACTGATTATTTGATAACAAACATATAACTTGTGCAGTTCAAACTATTTACCAACATCTGTAATACTATACACGTAGCATGTGGAATTTACTAAATACTGTTGTTGAAACGTCTTTGTATATCATAAATGATTTTTTTTCAAGGTTAAAGCAGTGTTAGTCAAGAGAAGAAAAGTCACATATGAGCTAGATGAATATGTCTGAGCGAAATTAATTTTATGCTCGTTATCAACTATATGAATAACATTCTGGACATTGTAAAAAAAAAAACATTTTACATCAACCTCTCTTGTGAACATGCACACACGCATTATCAAGTATAACAGGAAAATGTTTAAAAGGCCACTTGTATTCCTAGAATTGTGTGTGGTAAGCGATTATTCCTGACAGTAATTAAAAGGAAGGGAACTCTTGTCACTGAATTACTACCTTTCAGGACATTCATCAAATTGTGCCTGTGGGTTAGACTTAATTTCTCTTCAAAAAGCATAAAGGAAAATCATCTTTGCACAGAGCCGCTTTGAGTCTTATCTGTAGTACTAATGGCTGAACAACCCAGAGTACAAATTAGTTTAGGAATAATCAGCAGTTAGCTGGGCAGAAATAAGCAATAATTAAACTTTAACCGGAAGGAAAAACCCTCATTTAGATCATACAACGTCTTTAGCAATGGACAGCTCAATTTTACTGCACTGCCTTGCTAATTAACCTGCTTCTGAAACCCACAAGAAAGATTCAATTGATATGTAACAATAGTCAACTTTGAGCAATTGGATTTTTGTGCACAATCCCATTTAAAACTACTGGAGATATGTTTATTATAGCTTCAGTGGACATTACTGTCCTTTGAAGAGAAATGTTCCATGATCCTTTCAAGGCTATAGAAATAGTGGAGTTTCAGAAATACTGACCTTTCCCATAGTTGAGGTGGAGTTTGATGGCTTTGCCCTGGTTTATGTGAAGATACGTGAACCCAATGGCAAACATAAGCAAAACGAGCAGCAGAAGGAGTTTGAACTGCTTGCGGATCTTCTTCAGAGGAAAGCGCATCCTCATCACAGCAACATCACCCACTCAGTGGAAAATTCAGACTTGTGCCCCTTCAGCGTTGATGTTGTACAGCTAGAATGACAAAAGATGTTGAAATGATGTTTTGCACTCACAATACTCTCCAGGTTAGAACAGATTTCGATTTGCCATTGAACACCTAAAAAATCTTTCCTTCTACTTATCTTTCAACAACAACATATCTATTATAAATGACATTTACACAGCCACATATAATCTACATTCGACATAAATGACACAGACAGTTATTATTGCTTTAATAATCACAAATACCTACCATAGACGTGTTTTTCTCAGTAAAACTGGCATGTCTGACCGGTGGCACCATAGGAAATGTTTGTGTTGGCTGATGCCGCGCTGTCCTGTGTCTATCTTGGATGCTTATCATTGCTCATCATGGCAGCTCATCATTTCTGTTATTAGAAGTGTCAATACAGGAGACACACACACATTATTACACAATGACGGGTTGGGCGAAGCAGCCGTCAAACTTACTGTACGCACTCATTTCCTTTTCGATATGTCTTCATAAACAGAGGCTTTCATAAAGTCCTGTTACTGCCATAAGAGTTTTGAACAAATCCTTATTCCAGGTGTGTTATGTGATGAGCGGACAGTTGGAAGCCTTAAATTATTTGTTTTTCACGGTTTAGTCTCGTTTATTGCAAAAGAAAGAGAGCTGGAGACAAATAAAGCTGTGAAAACATCAATGAAGCGTCGCTGCTTTGTGGTTTTGTCTCGTGCCTCTTCTCGCGCTGGTATTCACGAGCACGCTTTTGTTTCTTCGGTCTGTTTCACAGGCGAAATCAACGACTGCAAACATATTCGTGTGGTGCCATCTCAAATCCTTGTGTTGAGTGATTTTCATTCGTCTTAAGTCCTTTTTGTTTTGATGTTCTCATCTACGGAAGAAATCTGAAATATTTTCCTCAGCAGCATCAGCCCACTTGTCCTACCGCATCCCATAGTTGCATCCTGGTCTTCATCTGATGGATAGAGGGAGCTGTTACCTTCATGGGCGCACAGTCACAGTGCTTTACCTGAAGGGCTCAGAATGATCACCGAACACTGTTGAATGCCCCTTCATTCTCTTTAAATGGACAAGCTCTTATTAATAGACGTCAGTTACTCTATTTTAAACAAGTTACTAATAGGGTAATGATGCATTAATATATGTAGGCTTTTTAATAGTAGTGCAGAGGCCAATTAAATTCTTAATAATAAAGGTGCTTCACGATGCCATTGAAGAACCTTTTTGTCTAAATGGTTCCATAAAGAACCCTTAACATCTGAAGAACCTTTCTGTTTTCACATAATCTTCAGATTATAAAAAGGTAAGATAGAGATTCTTTAAAGAACCTTTTGGAATGGTTCTTTGTGGAACCAAAAATGGTTATTCTATGGCATCGCCTGAGGAACCCTTTTATTTTTAAGAGTGTATGCTCCCTTTAGACTGAGACTGCTGTTTCCTATCGTAATGAGTAATTTATGTCACATGATGATTTGGGCTATGAAAATGTAAGTTTATAAAAAAGTATCCACACTGTTATGGCAAAATACATATAATAGCCTAATAATCTTGTAATATAAACTTGAATACTGTTGAATAAATGTGTCCCCTGATCTTGTTTGATACCATACTGTATGTGACCCTGGACCACAAAAGCAGTCATAAGGGTCAATTTTGTATGGTTTGATAAGATTAGACAATATTTGGCCAATATACTACTATTTGAAAATCTAAACTCTGAGGGTGCAAAACAATTCAATACAGTATTTCTCCAATACTGGAGAAATGGTCTTTAAATTTCTCCAAATTAAGTTATTAGCAATGCATATTATTATAAAAAAATAAGTTTTGATATATTTATAGCAGGAAATTTATGAAATATCTTCATGGAACTTGGTATAAAATAAATGTTGACCCACACAATGTACTGTTAGCTATTGCTAAAAATATAACCATGTGACTTATGACTGGTTTTGTGGTCCAGGGTCAACATATTAAGTTTTTAGAATATGAATGTAACTTAATAATAATATGTAAAAAAAAAATCTCAATGCTTGGATTAGCACTTATATTATGTAAATTAATTCTATAAAAAACTGTGAAAATATTAATTGTAATATCCCACTAATAGCATTACTTAACTTTAATTTTTCATCTTAGCATTTATATAAAGGTATTATATTTATATTATATAAATCTTTTATATGTTTAAGTATGTTTTAGGTATGTGGGCATGATGATATTTACAGCAGTTTCTGTTTTGAACCATGCCTAATACTCTAGCAGAAGTGTCTTTAGCAGAAGAGCTATTAAAGGCTCATGGATGAGGACTGGATAACAGTTTGGTCTAAATGAATCATCCTTTAGCAAAACCCTGAGTATGTTTGGATAAAAGGTGCTCTCTTTGGAGAAAATTCTTCCAGGCACCTAACCTTTGAACACTGATGCCTGCCTTCCTTGTTTTGGATGCTGAAACACCAATGGTTTCGATAAACATGTCTTTGAACAGATAACCTCAGGCACAAAGCAGGAGGAGAAAGAACGGTAGGTGTAATCTCAACTTTTCCAAGTGTGTGGTTTGAGTGCTAATGTTCAGTTTGTAAGGGTTATAAACCCTGAGCGTTGTCTGTCTCAGTTCAAAGGAGCTGATAAAAACCAATGCTGAAAATGAATTGACAATATTTTTCCCCAGTCCTGCTTTATATACTTGTCTGCTGTCTTTCAATCCGATGGAAAAAAAAAATTAGATTTTCTTTTTTTTATTCAGTTAAAACATAAGGCTAGGGAAAGTCATATTGGCTGTGGCTAAATAGATCACAGTGTGGTCCGATAACCTTTGTAGCATGAAGTGTTACATTGCAGAACTCAGCACAGATGAGCGCATCAGTACCTGCTCAATTATGATGATGAGTGATGAGGTGTCAACCTTTTTTTTTTTTTTGCGTCTGCTCTATTTCTGTCAGCCCTTCTCTCTCTCACCGAGGCTCAATTATGATGTATGGCACTCACAATCTGCCAAGGCGTGGCATCCATCACCCAAACCTGTGTCACCACATGCTGTCAGTGTCCTCCGGGAGCAGGAAACAAACATGAAAGATCATCATATTACAGGTAGTCTGATGATGCTAGCAAATCTTGTGTCTCTGGTGTGTTCTCAATGGGAAGGAAATCTAAACCATCGCTGTTCCTACGCTGCAGTTCACTAGAAGACTTTTTCATTACAAAAAAAGTTGATGAAAAATAAGATCTAGAATATAATGGTCTTTAACTTTTGCGGAGAATAAGGAACTAAAACGTGGCGAAAGATTGCGAATCAGTGAGGATCTAATTGTAAACAAACGGTGTATTTACAGAGCCCTCTTGTGGTCACACGGAGAATTCCCTTAATTGGTTGTGTTTTGTATATTTCGAAATAATTCTACACAATCAAGATTAGAAAACTTCTATTTATGCAAATCTAATTCAAACATAGAATAACAAAGTAAACAGGTATAGCGTAATTTTACAATATACACACTGAATAAAACCAAAGCCTTTTGGTTGGAGTTCTAAAAACTCCTTAAATGGGAATGTACACTGTCTATAACTAAAATAGCTACTGCACTGAAAACATTTTTTTTTTTTTTTGAATTTCAAACAGATGAACATGACATTGCAGAGGCATCTGACAGTGACCACACTGTAATAGAATGAAAGACCATAAATGTCTTAATCCAATGGCATAATAGCAACAGTATTCGATTTACAATAGGTTTACACTGTTATTCTGAGAGACCAAAAAAATAAAAATAAAAGGTGCTTAGATAACCAGTATTAATGTATAATTATTTATGTCTGGAATACTTATTTTCACTGATTCCCAGCTATTCTGGTTTAGATTAAAGTTGTAGTTTTTGTCCTGGTTTACATCTAATGATGAGACATATAGCGTCAAAGCAGAATCTGAATCTGTTCAACCTGTTGAAATTGTAAACCTGAAGCACTTCCTGGGCACAGCTTTCAGTTGACTGTTTACAAAAGCAAGCATATGCTAGATAAGACCATCAGAGAGCAGATCTGACAATTAAGTCATTTATGTAACAAATGCTAAATCCTATAAGCATTAAAATACAATACCCTAAGAAGCTAAAATGTACAAAATGTTCACACAAATGAAAACAATTACAAATATGAAATGTACAGAGAGTTGTGTTTAGAAACAACCAGAAAAATATTTATGAATCTTATTGAAGGCCATGTTTAATATTGCCATCAGCTGGGAAGTCAAATCGCAAAGACTCCGCAGCTGTCTCAATGAAACTGTGCCAAATCATTTTGAGATGTACATACTCTAACAGACTGCTGCACATTCTTTTAAACTATTTTGTGGTGTTTTCCTCAGAATAAAAAAAAAACATTGGCTCGTGGACACTGCAAAATTGGAATTGTACCATAAAGCTGGTATCAACAAATACCATCACAAAGCATTCAAATGAACACAGACTACAAGGATATAACTCTACTTTTTTTATCAGAAAGGATAAGCTACTGCATTATGTAACATGGAGTGGTCTGTGATATTAACAGATAATTGCAATATTCTGTCGAGCCATCCCTAGTGGAAAATAAATATACTAAAATGTATTTGAAAAACATTTATTTCATCCTAAGTATACTACAAAAATGCATTTACATATTTATATAGTTAATAAAAATACCCTGCAGTTGTACTTTTACTATACTAATTTGGAACAACTAATTTAATTGTGCAGAAGTAGTGCTGAAGGCCGACTAAAGATATCCTGAAATTATATTTGATTGTGCTAATATGCAACTATTGTGAGTATTCTTTAGGTATACTTTAAATATGTATTTAAAGACAAATATTATTCAAAGATAATACACTCCTCATCAATAGTGATATTTTAGGCTTAATATTAAGAAATGTGCATTGTGCACAAGTAGTACTCTAAATAATTATAATTTTAATATTAGTAAGTCTCGAGTGATATGTCAGTAAATATGCTAACTCTACTTAGTATGAAATAAATGTGTTTTAAATATATTAGGTTTTTACTAGGGATAGCATATTAACTAATAGTTGATTTTGAATGTTGGAAATGACTGTAGTGAAAAGTCAAATTGCAGAGCACGGTTTAAGCTTTCACCATGTCATTAAATTTGTGCCCAGAAATTGCAAAGACATCGGCGGTGTTGTGGTGTGATTGAGTGGTAGTTCTGTACAAACCCAGAGAATGTGAGAGATAAGTTGGAAGGCAGTTGTTCATAAAACAATTGGCTATATGCTAAGTTGTGTATTAAGCAGTGAGCCAGCTCACTTTTTTATGAAGCTTTTATCTTTGTCATATGTGCCAGAAGCGATGTTTGTGCCAAAGCATCACAAAGTGGGTTCAACCAGAGCAAACTTATACTGCTGAAAAGACAAATGCTGAAAAACTGAAAAATCTATAATGCTCTCCACAGGACCACTGGCAAAGTACTTGAATAAAAGTCAGTTGGCAGCTTAAAATGTCTCTGATTTGGGCAGGTGTTGGCTGGAATGAGGCGGGTGCTGGAACAGAGGGTCTGAATGGACTGTGGGGATTCGTTTGGCAGGTAACTGTGACAGCTCACAGGCTGTTGAAATCTTAGTAGAGAGTCTTTCTGAAAAACTGTCATCCCTTACCTGTCCCTGATAATTTTCAGAAATGGAAACTCCAGGCGGCTGCATTGAAAAAGATTCAAAATTGTCTGAGGGTAAATCGCCCACCACACTGCCCTCTGCTGTCTCTGAAGTGTCCTGCTCCAAGTTATGAGATGTTTGTGAAGGCTTTTTATCATCCACATTTGAAGGTAGAGTAGGGTCGCACAGCTCCGGTGGGTTTTGAGGCTCATTAAGCCCAGGTACAGGAGGTTCGTATGGAGGAGGCCATTCCCCGCCGTCCTCAGGGGCTCCTATCATTCCATCAGGTGTGAGGGGAATCTGGCTGTGCACAAGAACAGGGTCTGGTGAGGGGAGGGGAGACATGCTCCCAGTCCCTCCATCATTGTAAGGCTTCTTTTCCTGTGAAGGGCTGTCATCCAGCACGATGGACTCCTGCTGTAGAGAGATGTGCAGAGAGGCAGGTGGCCGTTTGATGAGCTGGGCTTTGTTGGGTGTATCTTCTGAAGGGCTCGGCTTAGGCCGTTTGACCGGAGTTAAAACAACAGGCAGCTCCAGACCCAGAGGTTTTCGTGGAAACTCATCAGGCTTAGCTGTGAATACAGAAATAATGAATGAGAGTGGACTGAAAATCTAGGTGACCTACATGAACTTATTAGCTGTGGCCAAAAATATATATCATTTATGCTGTGAAGTGGATAGAGCACTGCATATGTTTTCATATACAGTATGAATAATGAAATAATGAGTATTTAAATGTTAAAATCAGTGGCATGCACAAGAGCCCCTGCCCCTTTGAGGTCCGACCCGACCGAGAGGTTAGTGGTGTGCGATATGAAGATTTTTGATCGTGGACATTAAAAATGTCTCCAAGATCTGCTTTTGAAGAATTATCGTTCTATTGTGCTACAAAGATTGGCCATTTTATCAGCTGCAGTTCTGGTGCCGTGGAATCAATATACATACGACATACATTAACATCAGTGTTAACGTAACTCAGCGGTAGAGTTACTCTCATGGGACACTGCACTTATTCACAACCAAGTACTGTACTCCAACCAAGTACTGTAAGGGTTTTTTTTTTTTTTTTTTTTTTTTTTTATCTGCTCTAAAGCCTTACTGGTTATTTAAATGTTTCATTCATGTGCTGTTCTGACGCATGGTTTTTCTGAGCACACTTAAAGAGTGTACCCTTTGCCGGATTACTGAACTAAGTTACGTTTTGTGTTAATACTGTCAAAACACACAATGTTTATGTATAGCTTTAGTTGGTTATGTCTAAAATTAAAGTAAATAACTAAAAAAGAAACAGATTCATGTCTGTATATTAGATGTGTGCAGGTCTTAAAGGTACAGTAGGCTACATGCTGCCGACTGTAATTAAAGGGATAGTTCACCCTAAAACTTCATTTCTGTCATTGTTTATTCACTCACATGTTGTGAGTGAATACCTTATTTACACACTACAAGCAGTTCACATGCCGGGCAGACTGAACAAGGGAGTGGACATGCTGTCCAGGGACAATGTAGCTCCAGGAGAGTGGAGACTACATCCTCAGTTGGTTCAGATGATCTGGTCAGTTTTCGGGCAAGGCAGACAACTTTCACTGCCCAATCTATTGCTCAATGATTGTCCCAACACCCATATTTACACCTTCCCTCCAATCGTTCTTCTCCCTCGGGTCATCAGGCAAGTCAGGGAAATTAGATGTGCCCTCCTCTTAGAGGCCCCACTCTGGAGGAACTAACCTTGGTTTCCAGAAATTGTCCAGCTGTCATCTTTACACTAAGGAAAGACCTTCTCTCACATGCACAGGGCAGGATTTGGCATCCCCAGCCAGAGCTGTGGAACCTCAATGTCTGGTCCCTCGACAGGACTCTAGCCAGCTCTCCATGAGAGTGTCAAACACCATTGTAGAAGCAAGAGCTCAGTCTACAAATGGTCAGTCTTTTGTGAGATCAGGGCCGAAACTCATGTGACGTGTCCAGACTATCAGCAAGAACGACTTGGTCATTACATTTCTGAATGGCACTTAGAGGTTAAATCCTCCTCATCCCAGGACTGTGCTGATGTGGAACTTGTCTCTAGTCCTAAGGGCCCTCAGAGGCCTGCCCATTGAGGCACTATAATCAACAGACTTACAGGTCATGACGCTCAAAACTGCTAAGCTGACTTATATAGAGGTTGGCTCTGCCCTTTCTGGTGGGCTAAAGCACCATTAGTTTGTGCAGTTACACAAACGTAAAAAAAAAATCAGGCTTCAAACCAGGAGGATAACGCAACACTCGTTCCCTTATCTCAGGGAACCAAGGTTACATCAGTAACTTACCTCAGTAACCAGAGTGTTCTCAGCACTGCTGCCAATTTGGTACACTTCATTAGTGAAATAAAGTTTTGTATACATTTTCATATGTATACACATTGTATACATATTTCATTTATAAAGTCTTTACTGTGCTGTAAATTATTGTTTTAAACAATGCAACATAAGGATGAGGTGTTAGTAAGCTTGAAACGATTTTTTGTTTTAAATGGATTTTATTCAATAACCAAGCATGTGTTCTGTCCAATATTTACCAAGCACTCAGCTTGCCAGGTTTCACAGAAAGACCCGACCAATTCCTATTTAAAACTAGCCTAAAACTAGCCTAATCGCGTTTCGAGGGGGTCCCCCCCAGTAAAAATCACATTCCGGGAGATAAAATACATGTTGTTGTTCGCACTCCAGGTACTGGGGGCATGAAAAACATGAAAAAAACCCACAGGAACAGTGTTAAAGGGGTCATATAATGCTACATGCACTTTTACTTGTTTGAACTGAAATGTGTGTTGGCAGTGTGTGTACACAACCACTCTATAATGGTAAAAATCAAAGTGTTTTTTTTTTGTAATCTCGTTAAATGTTTTCCCCTTTCTCAAATCGAGCCGTCTGACCATGTAACGTGACACAGTTGGAGACCCCTCCCATGATTGTTTAATTGACAGCAGCATTTCAGCACAGACTGAACTTGCCCTGAGTGAGCCATCATCAGTCAGAGATGAAGACAAGCATGACTCCTAAGTGATTGAGGTGTTTTGTTGTTGGTTGTAATAATGTACATAGCAGTAGTCATTTACTCCTGACATCTGAGCAACTGAAATCGAAGAGGATTAACTTACGTTTGGATCTGAAGGGAATGCCCCCTTGATCTACTTAAAAGCGTTTATGTTTGCGCGAATCATTAATGATCCAGCCTCACCTAGAGAAGCAGTGAGTATAATATATTTTAATAATGAATCATTGCAAATCTCCTTTCCTAATAATTAATGTGCTTATTAGCAAGTTTCACTATGAATGTGGCTAAAGTAAACAGTCTCTCAGAGAGCAGATCAGAAGAGAGGGGCGGGGTCAGCAGAGCTCATTAGCATTAAAGGAGAATTCCACAAACCAGCGTGTTTTCCCACATGGAAAAAACCTATATAAACATATATGTTTCAATATAGGTTTTGATATAGGTTTTTAATATATGTGACATATATAAACTTGGCCGTTTTCCTATATTATATGTACATATATGTACATGTATGCACACATACATATGTACATATGGATTAATAAATGTATTGTTCCATGTTCATTTGTGTACCACGCGCAGCAAATCCATGTCTTCTTCTCCGTTTTAAGTGTATCTCTGTGGCAGAATTACAGCGCCACATGCTGGTCTGGCATGTATACTACATTGGTTTCGTGTGGACGCGGATATTTCTTGAGACGGGGGAAAAAAAGATCGGGGGTCCGTCTCTGTGTGGATGGGGCCGAAGAAGTAACGGGTACTTACGGTTATTGATAGAAATGTAGCGGAGTAAAGAGTACAATATTTGCCTCTCAAATGTAGTTGAGTAAAGTCATGAGTACTCCCCAAAAATGATACTCGAGTAAAGTACAGATCCCTCAAAATTGTACTTAAGTACTGTACTCAAGTTAATGTACTCCGTTACTGTCCGGCTCATACATGTGATACCAATTTCACATGCTCGCACATACATAAGTTCTTGCATAATTTTTTTCATTAATTCTTAGTTTTTGCCTTGACGATAGAAAATATGAGCTAGGCATCATGTATGACAGTCAAAAATGGGATATGAGATACAAAATGACCAGATCCTGCCATTAGCTATATAGAAGACATATATTGTATGTATAGGGCTTATATGTGGATATTAGGAAGCAATACAGGAGAACTATATTTCCTGTATATGCACATATATGCACCTCAATTTCGCCTATATGTGGCATATATACGCATATATGCAGCATATATGCATCATATATGTAGTATAAATACGCATATATGCAGTATATATATATATATATATATATATATATATATATATATATATATATATATATGGCATATATGCAGCATATATGCAGTATATATACGCATACTGTATATGCAGCATATATATATTATCATATATGTGCATATATGCAGCATATATGTGCATATACACTGTTTTTTACATTGGGCATTATATGAGCACTTTAAAGTAGCCAACACTGCAAGTGCTGGGCTGCCAAATAACCAAAGTTTTTTTTTTTTTTTTTTATCCCAGCATTTTTTTAAGTGTAGATGAATAGAAAGGTCAAAAGAACATCATGTATTAAAAATTTAAATCTTTTGTAACATTATATGAACATGTGTCCTTATTGAATAAGAGTACTTCTTAAAAAAAAAAATCTGAAATAAAATGTCAAATATATATATTAAGTCATTTCATATGCATATGAGCGATACAAACGGGTTCTGTTACATAAAACGACTCACAGTGACATCCTAATTGATCAAAGCATTCAAAAATCAACACGATCATACAACTTAATGCGTTATAGATACAGTATAATATTAAGTAAATTGCTGAACCTGGTGGTGGGAGGTCAAGCTTCATTTTGCGAAGTTCAGACATGGAAACTTTAAGCTGCTCTATGACATGGTCATCGTTGAGGTAGATGGACTCTCCTATCTTCTCCTGCAGGAACTCTCTCAGGTCCTCCAGAGACATCTTAAGCAATTGTTCTGAACATGATTAACTTCAGTTAGCCATTTTGCACAGACAAATCTGCAGTCAGTCGATTTCTATAATGTGCTGAGAGGGTTTAATTTATATCAAGGCAATCGGGTCAATTAGCATGCACTATGAGTTTGTTACTGCCGTTTGTTTACAGCTTTTTGGATCAAAATCGTTTTAATTTCGGTATTGTGAAAAAAAAAATGCACTCACTTTTATGGAGCTGAAGGATGGTGTAAGCCATAGCTGTCAGAACTTTCTCACCCTCAAGGATAAAGATGTCCCACAGACGCAAGGTCAAAGTGAATGGGGTCTGAAAATATAAACAACTTTGTAGATAAACTATAACCAATATTTCTGCACAAAAGTCCTCATAGCATAAAGGAAAACATAAATGTGTAGAATATTTCATTTTAAACTGGAGCCTCTGCTTGTCTAAAGCTAATCTGCCTCAGCAAGCTGCCAGTCCACAAGCACAGCTCTGAAACCGAGCTGGACCAGTTTCTGCAGTGCTGACAGTGTCTGCTCTCTTTCCTCTACCAACAAACCCACAGGATTGTGTGTATGCGGAGAGTAAACATTGAAACACCCTTGTCTGTCTGCTAATTGCACACTGCTCCCTCTGTCGAGAGGCCCTGACAAAGAAGGAGAGAGGAAGAAGTACTTCAGCCTTTCTTTCAGTTTCTTAAAGGCTAATTCCTCTTCACCAAGTCCACCAACCTCAGTCTACACTGCCATGCTTTACAGTGTTTTAATGTGGCTTCTTATTAGCCATTTTCATTCAAGACCATGTTACGTACAGTATATCATGGGTAGGTTCTGAACCTATTTTTTATTTATATTTTTTTGTAAAATTTAGGGCTACTAAAATAAGTTGGATGTCAGAAACTAGCGATTAGAAACTTAGGAAAGTGGTGCACTGTGCCAAAAATCAACCAATAACAATCCGTTTGGCACCTATTAATTATGGTCACCGTACCTAAACATTTTTCCTCATGTATCCAACGTATGTTCATCCGAGTGTGCTCTATTTTAGGGTGCTTCTTTATTTTGGGGCAGCATCACGTCCCCAAAACTGTCTTGGAAACTGTCTGTCTGTCCGTCCGTCACTACCCTTTTACAATTTTATTTATTTATTTATTTATTTTTATAGATTTTAATGTTTTACCCTTAACCTTAACTATTATATTTTGGGGTATCTATTATAAAAAGTTCAATTATTATGCATTTACTTCTGATGATGATGATCTAAAACTAGGTCAAGTAAACCTAAATCATTTCAGTTTATATTATATATTATGAAATAAAAATAAAAATAGTAAACATATATAATTATATACATAATTACATAATTAAAGCATTTTCATATAATAAATACATGATAAAAGAGTTTAGATTTTTGCATTAACTATACAGATCAGCAGTTTCTTTCCTCAGAGATGTCCCTGACTTATCTGCATCTACACCTATTCATTTGTATTAACTAATTATCAATGCTTTGCTGTTGACATTCAATCCCAGTTCCTCCTTCTGTGTCCACATCTACAATGCGTCAAAATCTCTGCTAGTATAAACCTGAATGTCCCCTTAACACCTCAGTTTTTAGATGATCAAATCTGAGCAGATCTCATTTCCAGCATCTCTTCATATAAACACCTCTTACTTGAGCAGATCCAGAAGTGTTTCCATCCCTCGATGGTGGAACATAATCACAGTTGCAATCAGAACAGCTGACTCAACAGTTACATTCAAAGAGAGCCAAATGAATCACCACTTTTAGGATTGTCTGTAGTGACCTGAACCAACACTATAATATACACACATAGTTGATGTATCATTTCCTTGGCTTTTGAGATCTAAGCTTAGTATATAATTGAGCGCGTACACCTATCTACTAATAACCGCTTACAGAACCATTGTCAGTTTGGTTACAATGCATCTGCTCAGATCAAACACTTACCCTGTCAATAAAACACTGGAGGAACCATTTAGTGCTGTAAATCCCACTGGTCATCTGCTCCTTATCCTGATGAGAGTGCATATAAACAGACAAAAAAGGAATGAGAAGGGAAGAAACCCAGCATTAAATACAGTATCATGTTAAGTGAATTAATATATATATTTACTGTAACTTAAATAGTCATACAGGATCTGAGCTTATTTTGCCCTTATGAAACAAAAATATATTGCAGTATATTGGAAAATATCATGTAATATATTAGGCATACATTCTTATATATGGGATTTAATATTATTTTTTTCCAATATATTGCAATATATTGAAAGCGGCAATCATTTGTATATTTTGCAATGTATTACATAATATATGTATCATCAATATATTATTCAATGTATTCATATATATAATATATTAGAAAATAAAAAGGGATATAATAACATATATTAAGAAGTATATTGGTAAATATATTTTCTTTTCGTAAGGGTGTACTCTTGTGTGTGCCACAACAATCTTACCAGATGCTTCTTTAGTTTGGGTAAAAGTTTGGAGAGAATTTGGTCATGGTGGTTTTGGAAACGCTGAAGTTTGGGAAATCCAGGAACAAAGAATCCTGTGATGGGTTGCAAATGTGAAGGAATGAAGTACTAGACCTACGATAATAATCTCTGTTAAATTCACAAGTGTTATGTACACTACCATTCAAAAGTTTGGGGTCAGTAAGACTTGAAAGAAATTAATACTTTATTAAACTGACAGTAAAAGCATTCAGAATGTTACAAAAGATTTATATTTCTAATCAATCCTGTTCTTTGAAAAAATTCTACTCATCAAAGTCTCCTGAATTTTTTTTTTTTTTTTTTGCATAGTTCCACAAAAATATTAAACAGCACAAATGTTTTCATCTTTTAAAATAATAAGAAATGTTAAGTAGGAAATCAGCATATTAGAATGATTTCTGAATAATCATGTGACACTTAAAGCTGCAGTAGGGAACTTTTGTAAAAAAAAATATTTTTTACATATTTATTAAACCTGTCATTATGTCCTGACAGTAGAATATGAGACAGATAATTTGTGAAAAAAATCAAGCTCCTCTGGCTCCTCCCAGTGGTCCTATTGCCATTTGCAGAAAGCCATCTGCTCCCGTTAAGAAACAACCAATCAGAGCTGCGGTCCATAACTTTGTTTGTGTTCAAAATGTAGAAAAATTTATATAATAAGCCAGTACACCATGAATCCATTTTCCAAACCGTGTTTTTGGCTTGTCCTGAATCACTTGGGTGCACCTATAATAAGTGTTTATATTCGGACTATTTTAGATTGCTTCGGGGGTACCGTGGCGGAGTAACCCAGTACCTTTGTGATTCTTCATAGACATAAACAGAGAGAAGTAGTTCTGGCTACGATGTTCTTCCACAAGACGCAAGAAGTTCTGTTTATTAACCGCTAGAGCGTCAAAAGTTCCCTACCGCAGCTTTAATACTGGAGTAATGATGCTAAACAATTTAGCTTTGCTAACAGAAATAATTTATATTACAAAATATAAAAGTTATTTTAAATTGTAACAATATTTCACAATATAACAATTTAACGGTGTTTTTAATCAAATTGACTGTAGCTTAGGAAGTTTTTTAAAACATTAATGAATACTAACCCAAAACTTTTAAATGGAAGTGTTTTATCGTATGTATATAGCCTTATGAAGTTTTAATGTTTAAAAAAAAATTACTTTAAAATTCTTAGCCAAGAGCAGAATAAATGTGGAGAACTCACCATGCATGGCATGTTTCTGACTGGTTAAGAGCTGGGACAAAGCCCAGAATGCATCTTCTTCATTCATGAACATTAACAGTATGGCAGCAATCTGACTCATGCCCTGGCAGTAACTCACTTCCTGTGGACAAGAACAGACAAAGTCAGCTATTATGTAACATCTCTTTATTAAGCCTAGATGTGAATGCATACTTACCGTATTGTAAACAGAGTATGCAGAGAGCACATGGAACAAAGACTGCTGCCTGTGAAAAGAAGAAAAGTGTTGTCAGACTCAAACTCTGTCTTTTACTGAAAGTGCACAATGAAACAAACACACATCAACAACACATGAACCTAACATCCATATTTTTCCACAAAGATACATCCGTTCCTTCAAATTAAAGTTGAGGCCCTCCCCTCATGTGTGAGCATTAATGACACCCTTCAGATGAGCAAGACTTTCCACTTGGCTCTCTAAGGCCTGCAATCTATTAAATCCTCAGTGACATCACTCCCTTTTCTGGCCTGCTTGGGGAACAAGCTCTCAAAACGCAGAAATCAGCTCCAGAGATCGTCTGCAGAAGTGGTGGAGAGAGACTGAGAAGTTGATGAACATACACTCTGGCACTTTCATAAAAGCACATAAATAGCCAATACGAGAAATGTTTGAGCAAATGTGTGCATTGATTTTGCAGTAAACACATGCACTGTACATGTCCCTGTTCTGTAAATTTGTCTGTATTTTAAGTGCATATCAGTCACACTTTAGTTTGGGGACCAATTCTCAATATTTACTATGATTTTTGCTTCAATAAACTTCTAATTTACGAGCTTAGCCTTCAATTAGAAATGTTTAAAGAGGCCATGTCACCAAAAAGGAGGACTAAAACTGAAAACTAATCCTATATACCTAAACAAATATACATATTTTGATAAAGAGACATTATTTCCCTTAAACTGATTTCCAGAGACATTTCTAACCTCTACAGGGGCAATTTTTAAACCTTACTAAATGTATGACTTAAGGCTAGCAATTAATTGTTATCGGTTAATTTTCGATAAGAGATTGATCGATTAAGGCTGTCGATGGTCAGTTAACTGATTTAATGTTGGGCTGCATGCGGCTCATGCGCAGAACACGTGCGAGTGGCTGTGAGTGACGGTGACCGTATATAAATGCATCATCATTAATTCACAGTGTACTAATTAAAGGGTTAGTTCACCCAAATATTAAAATGATGTCATTAATGACTCACCCTCATGTTGTTCCAAACCCGTAAGACCTCCGTTCATCTTCGGAACACAGTTTAAGATATTTTAGATTTAGTCCGAGAGCTTTCTGTCCCTCCATTGAAAATGTATGTACGGTATACTGTCCATGTCCAGAAAGGTAATAAAAACATCTTCAAAGTAGTCCATGTGAACTAACCCTTTAAGCTTTTAATGTGATTTAAACTTTAAAAGTACAGTACATTAAAATAGAAACAACACAAAAGTCATTCAACATGAAAGGCAAAAGAAATGTAGTAACTAAGTAATTTCATCAGATAACTGCGCTTTGAGTGCTGCGGGACACATGACAGATAGACTATTCATTCCTACAACTTGTTAATTCATTCCTAACTTCCTATGACTTATTAATTTGTGGCAATTGTCCATGTTTTGTTAATTTTGTTCCCTAAATAACCCACGATTTAACTGAATTAAGGCAATAAATTAATAAATAGAACGAATTCTTAATTCATGAAATCTTTCATTTCCCTTTGCATGTTTACCACACACAGTAAGAGATGCGATTAAAAGTGAAAGATAATAAAATAAACCTGCGAAATTAGAAGATTTAAGAAAAGAAACTGGCAAACCAGAACAAAGCCACATTAAAGAAGGCTATATCTTGAACAGCATCCAGATGCATGGTCATGATCTAACATTTTCCTAACCCTGCGAAAAAGTTTTTTTTTTTTTCTCAGATCGATCGCGGCAGAGTCTGGAGCACATGTATATTCTAGCGATTCAAACTTACATCGCAGTCTGTTCATTATCAAAATAAAATACAGTCAACTAAACATTTAAAAGGTTACACTGGTCAGTTTAAAAAGGCCGTAGTATACTGGTCATCTTTGCTGTTCCAAGGACGTTTTTGCTCATATGAAGAGGATCATCTTTTCTGTCTATCTGCGAATGTGTAAGTAGTTTACATTATAAATAATAGTTAAACATTCAAATACATTGTGAATATGGAAACATTTGGATTTGTGCCGAATGAGACATGAGCAGTAATCTCCAAATAAATCTAGCCAAAGCCGTGCTCGCTCGTCCTCGTCTGTACGCTCGCACGCGCGCGCCGTCATGATCTAATGTACTGTATGTCGGGTTTTTAAAAACAAATAGGCTAGGCCTACTGGAATGCAAAAATTCACATTGAAAACATTGCACTTGTGTTTTAAAATACAACAACGTGCACCACAAAACCATTTAAAGAGGCGCGTTTAGTGGTCTCCGTGTGGAATAGGAAAGTCAACAAAATAAAATTATCTCAAACGTATGGAAATGATCACAATCACATCTAGTCATTTTATAATCCCATTACTAGCATTTTATTCAGACTAAAACCCTGTTAATTCAAGTGAGAAAGCATTTTGTGTGTGTGTGTGTGCGTGTGTGGGTGTGGCTTTTGCACATCCTGTCATGGCAGTGACTGTTGCCTGCAATAAATGCATTTTGTAGCATTATGGTTAACGATTAATCGATTAATTGATCGTTAATTTAAATTACAATCGATTATGGAATTAATCTATATTTTACATCCCTACTTAAGGAATATATTTAAATGAATTTAATGTGTTTATGTGTTACTTACTTTACACCAAATCGATCCATGAACATGATGTGGTTTCGAAAGGTCCTGTTGATATCAAGGTCAATCTGTTTGATTTCTGGAGAGTACAGCTGGGCTTGCTCCTTCATTCTCTGTCAATCAAACAAATCGCTTCATCAAAAATAGATTCACTGTTGATAAGCTACCATGCAGTACAAGATGAAATTAGAAGACAACCATTTCTAGATTTAATTATGTGATATTATGTGATATTATAAAAAAGTTCAACACTAATAATGTGAAATATATACTAAGAACACCATAAGCAGTGACGATAAGCGACAAACTTATAATTCAAACCCACAGCAACATATACACATAAAAACTAACAAGCAAACATGACACAGGTAAAGAACAGTTACCTTGGAAACTAACTAGGACATAACTAAAATAAACTAAAGAAAACAGGAAATAAACAAAGGAGTGGAAGTACATATCAACATAATGTCCTCAGAGCAGAACATAAATCAGATCAGAATCTGAAACACAGTATTTATTTGAAAATAGACATTTAGTAACATTATAGATGTCTTTACTGTCACTTTTGATCAGTTTAATGTGTCCTTGCTGAAGAAAAGTATTAATTTTTTACTGACCACGTCGATATCACCACCAGGACACCTTGTTCAGCAACACACAGTGAAAATACTTCTTGCTTGTTGTAAAATCTCAGCAGCTCTGAAGGTTTGTTTGGCTTGTGTTTTGTTCTCTTCTATCTCTTCTCATGCCTTCTATCAGCCATCTGTCTGTTTTCAGATCACACTCTAATACCTCTGAAATAGCTCTACCACAACACCACTTCAGTAATCCTACTCTCACCAAACAACTGGCTCTAGGCCAGAAGAGATGCAGGGGCTACATAGTGTCCATAGGTCATAGCTAAACTACTGTATGTATTAATCTACTGTGTTTGAATGTGTATGCGCGCTTTATAATTGTACCTCATATTTTCCTGCATTGTCACTCTTGACTTTCTCAACATCCAGTAGCAGGGCCCAGGTCTGTCCTCTCAGCTGTAGTGGGATGCCTTTATACACCCTCTTAATCATCTGCACAAAGACACCAGGTGTAAGAACAAGTGTGTGTGTTTTAAGCATCACTCTGGTTCTCTGTGGAGCTTCATCACAGTACTCTCTCTTGATTTCCAGAGAAATGATCACAACCTCTTGAGGTGAAGCTCACCCGGTCACTGTTCCTGTACTTGCTCCAGTTCTTCAGCATCTTCAACCATTTCTGCACCCTTTCAAGCTCCACCTGTTTATGCTGCACATGTAGAAAAAAATGTAATCTGATGAATTATGATTTGCAAGAACAAAAAAATAAAACAAATTCTGTTTCATTTTCATTACTTTTCAGTAAACACCAAATAATCATACACCAATTATCACCAAAAACCATAAAATAACCATATCTTATTTAATAATTGTACTTTTTTTTATTGTGTCTTGTCTTTAAATAATTTATAATTCATTTGCAGTAATAAGAAGTGTCTCTTGAGCAGCAAATAAACATATCTGAAGGATCAAGTGACACGGAAGATTGGAGTAATGGCTGCTGAAATTTCAGCTTAACATCACCAAAATAAATTTAATATATGAAAATATATTAAGATAGAAATCTTTACAAACCCAGTTTAGTTCTCACACCTTCATATGATTTCAATTATTTGTTGTCTTTTAAAATAATTGAATAATAAAAGATAAAGGCTGAAAGAATATGTCATCATTGGTATTAACAGTCCATTAACAGACAGGTATGAGAATAAATATCTGCTGCATGACTCAAACAACCCTCTTGTGTTTTTGTCTAAGGAAGCGATATCTCTTTCCCCATTTGAATGAATACTCTGGGATTAGATGCAGAACAGGCATTCAGATCAGCCTGCTGCTATTAACATCTGTTCTGAGGACCGCTTTCACTCTTTCCACCCCAGTCTTTAACCTTTACGTGCCACAACACGACTGCACAAACTTCAGCTGGGAAATGCATCAGCAACCTCCACACTGTGAATACGTCACATGAGAGCACACCCCCAGACAGCCCAGCTGTGTCTGCCACACACTCTTGTGTACTAAAATTGTGTACTCTTACATCTGAAGGTCACCATAAATCTGTTTACATAAGAGCCTCCACACTGCTACTGATTCAATCTGTAATCCTTTGTGTTTTCTTTTGTGTATTTGTCTGTGATTTAAAAAAAGCTTTTTGAATAGTATATTCACATGCTGTTTGAATACACATCACCAGTATAGTATATTTATATGCTTAATTTGTGTGTGCATACCTTCTCTTCAAGCGCACTGGGTGTGGGTAATTCTTCTTCACTGTGGGAAAAACAAATAGGGTTACAAAACTATAGAATACTAGTATACAATCACAAACATTGCTGTCTGGCTGGGATTACATTTAGACCCTAGGATAGCCCAAAAACAGTAGGCAATTGCAATTGTAATGTGTACAGAGGTTTGTGTTTGATTCAGACAGATTTAAAAATCATAATGTATGCTACATTTCAAAGAAAAAATAGTAAAATACCACCTCAATTTACAATCGCTGCTTTCTATTTGAATATATTGTAAATTGTAATTTATTCCTCCGATAGCAAAGTTGAATTTCCAGCAGCCATTACTCTAGTCTTCAGATCTAATATATAATAATATGAATGAATATTTCTTATTATATCAGTCTTTAAAGCAGTTGCTTAATATTTATTTGTTTATTTATTTACTTACTTGCTTATTTTTGCAGAAACCTGATGAATAGAACAGCATTTATTTGAAACATATATATATATATATATATATATATATATATATATATATATATATATATATATATATATATATATATATATATATATATATATATATTACTGTCAATTTTGGTCAATTGAATGCATCCTTAAATATCTTTTAGAATTTTGAATGTTATTAATTTTAGAAATTAATACTTAGAAAACTTGTATTGTATTAAATGTGTTTATATACAATGTTGATAATAAATAAATCAGTAAATGTACAATTCAAAACTAAAAAACTCAGCTATTATGAGTGACAGGTTTGTTTCAGACAAAATAAAAGTAGTTTAACAGGGCTTTGGAAGCAATAAATGCATCCTTCAACATGCCAATATGGAAACTAAGTGTTGTGTTTTAACCAGGACTTACTGAAGAAATCCAAAGCGATCTGTGACTCTGTATATGCTGTAGTCTGCATCCTCCCAAGGATCGATCTGAACTCCTGCGTCTCTACCCTGAAATATACACAAGCGCATGCTTTATTTGACTCATCTAAACACAAACAGTGTAGAGTTTATCAAAGGTGAAACAAATTATCCAGTTCCAGGCAACTTTTACTGTAAGCACCTTTAAATCCAGCAGATTCTGAATCAGAACTTATTAATAGTTAGTAAGGTAGTTGTTATGCTTAAGCATTGATTATGGATGTAGAATATGGTCATGCAGAATATGTTCTTTATAAGTACTAATAAACAGCAAATATGTTAATAATAGGCATGCTAATAAGCAACCAGTTAACAGTGACAATTGGTCCCTATTACTAAAGTGTTACCTATTAAATTCTTCTTTGGTACATTTTCTTGTGATTATGGAAGCAGTAAATCAATGATTAAAATAGGCAGTTAAACTGTGTTTGACACTGTGAGGCAAATAAAATCCTGAATTTATATGGTGGTTGACATATTTTCCAAATAAAAAAATAAAATATATATATACTGTCATACAGGAAGCATTTAGAATTGTCAAGGAGACGTGTGTTATAAATGGCAGTTCTGTGCTGAAACCTGTCCTTTTTTAAATGTGTTGCTGAGTGGTTGATTGTAATGCTCTGTGTCGATGAACACACACGAAGATGAAGGCTTTCAGTCTTTAATAAATCCACACAGGTTAATTCAGAAAGGGAAGGCTGCTGACACATACATTTCAATGTTAACTTAAGCTAACTCAACTGCACAGACACCAATTTAAATAAAGAGACCAAACGTGGATAATTAACAGCTGAACCTAATGACGAAAAATCTAATCAATGACAACGGGAAAAGAAAGCAAAATGAGAGTCCAAACGAACAGAACTGTGACACTGATGCTGTATTGGAAAGCAGTAATATTCTCTCTAGCACATCACTCTCTGCATTACCCTTTCGCTATTCTGTGGCCTGCTAACCATTCTAGTTAAATTACAAAATGCAAACAAATGTGCCCCAACTCCTGTCATACATCCAATGACATATAGCTGTAATTTTGACTCATGAGCAGAGAGCATTTTAATGCTCTGCAGTTATTCATCAGAATTTGCACCCTGTCAGTATAACTGTTGTTTAAGAGCTTTTCCAGTTAGTGTGCATTCATTCCCTGAGGGGGATGGCTGATGCTCTCCTGCCCTCTTCTCAACCCTATGGTGAAGAGAAGAGTGGAAAGAAAGCAGTGATCCATGACAGACAGCCGAGGATTACGGTCCCAGTATTTCCCAATTTCAAATGTGTCTGTAACAGAATGTCATGATGTGCCATGGTCAAATTGATCACCACGGTGGCCATTTACCACACAAACACTTTGTTGGTTCAAAAAGCCTCTGTCTGCTGCCCTAGCACATAAAATCGCCTTTAACATCTGAGTGTGGTTCCTCCTCATTTTTCCCGTATTTACACATCTTAGGGAGTTTTTCCTTGCCACAACGTGTATTACGAAAAAGCCCCATACAAATAAAACCGAGCTGACTCAACAATCACAAAGGCCACAGCACATGTGAACAACCAGATGTAGACATCCCAATGTAAAATAACCAACATCCACAAAATGTAAAAATTTAATTAATAAACTGAGAAACAAAAGAAAATCCTGCACTCTTGAAAAGCCCAATACTTGCAAAAGTATCAAAAACAATAATTTATTAAAAAGCTTTCAGTCTCATGACCTTCATCAGGCATATTCAAATTTGATATTTTTAATGTTATATTTTTTCCTACACACCTATCTATTACCTGCAGGTGTGTGATGATTAATTGTTAATTCAAAATGTAATTAATGAAATGCCAAACTGTAATACAGCAACATACAAGACAATAATACATTTCCCCTTCTAATGATAAAAATAGGCTAATGATCAGCATTATGTACACTACTGTTCAAACGTTTGGTGACGTATTCAATTTTGTATTTTTTTTTTAATCAAAGCATTTTATGCTCACCAAGGCTGCATTTATTCAGTCAAAATTCAGTAAAACAATAATATTGTGAAATATTATTACAATTAAAACTGTTTTCTATTTTAATATAATGAATTTTCTAAACTGAATTTTCAACAGTCATTACTTCAGTCTTCAGTGTTACATGATTCTTCAAAAATCATTTCAATATAATATAAACATTTCTTACTATGATCCATGTTGAACACACTTGTATTTATTTGGAATATGAATCTTTTGTAACATTATACATGTCTATACTGTCACTATTGAGCAATTTTATACATCATTGATGAATGTAAGTATTAATTTCTTATAACTTTTCAGACGGCAGTATATACATATCAATTAGCATGAAGATTAACTATCAAAGTATCCATACTATTTCAATATATATCTGAACAAAGTGTAAATGCAAAGAGTAAATGGCATTACTTACCTTATTATATTTAGAGATGATCTCAGCACGTTCCTCTGCTATCAGCACCTCTATGTCCTTCTTCATGTCAATATCTAGAAATATAGTACATAAAGAACAATTATTAACAAAGAGAAAAATTAATACTGACAAAAAGCTGAACAGAAAACTTTTTTGATGTTCTGTTAAGGACTATACATTTGTACAGATAAATATTAAATAGAATCACTGTTTCCTTTGAAGAATGCTCAGCGGAATAGGAAAAAACCCAGACTGGTCATGAGTGCAACATATTCATCATATTTAGACTGAGAAACTGGTCCAAACTCAGCTCTTCTTGGCACTGGGTAACTTGAGCCCTCATAAGGTTTTGAAGACCCTGTTGGTCATTTGAAGGCCTTGACTGTCTCAGAAACATTAGCCCCATGGGAACCACGCAGCCAGAAGAAGGGAACAAAGGCTCCTGCCAGGCTTCAGCTGTCTGAGAGCGCTGTGTGCCTGCTAAGTCTGTCGCACACACAAAAATAGAATTCGACCAACAGAGTCACCCACTGCGGGACACAGCGCTGCATGACACACCATCATGTGTCATATTCAATATTTCCAGGCCATCACCAAATCATACCATCTGACATTTAAAACTAAAAACACAGTGCTTTATTTCTTTGAATGACAAGTCACTTGCCCTCACCGCCAAATTAACAAAACATGTACATCTGTTGTGTTTGTACAGTACCATTGATGACATCTGCTGAGGTATTTACACAGAAGTACACTCCTGACAGGCATCAACATACAAATACTGTTCATCACTTACACTGTTTCTTGAAGTTTATTATATCAAATGGCTGTCACAAAAGTACCGACACAAGGACTACAAGTGAACAGAGATGCTGATCTATGTGTTTCCTAAAAACCCAATAATAAGTGTTTATATGCATCTTCAGGCACAATCATGGTTTGAGAGAGACTATGCTTCCATGGCTTTCAAACCAGCAGAACCACAGGAAATAATTCGGTGCTTATTAATGTTGTACTACTCAATGAGAAAATCATTTACTCAAAACCCCAAACCACGGTTTGTAAAACTGAAGAAAAACAAAAGACTTTACTAAGCATTTTTCTCATCACCCACTGGCATTATATTACATTGTATATCCTCTCAATAAACTCACTCTCTGTCAGTTAAAAAAAAAAAAGGGGGGGTTACAAGGGTTGCTGAGGTAGTCTATGACAAATTTTTAGCAAGTCCCAAAGCCTCCAAATAATCCAATAATCCATTTTACAGAGAAACACAGTTTTTCATTGTATTGAAATCTAAACAGGGTTTTGTAGTGATGTACCAAAATAATCAAATAATTGATTATTAAATACACCTTATTTTCTGCTTTAATCTTTTGGGTAAATGAGAACGTCTCAGGTTACGAATGTAACCATGGTTCCCTGAGAGGGAACGAGACACTGCGTCCTCTGAAGGGACACTATGGGGAACACCTCGTCGTGACCCGTGTCTGAAGCATACTTTGAAAAAACGCCAACTCGTTGGCCGGCGACAGCGTCTGACGTCACTACCGGCGCGACTATAAATAAGCGACCGGAGAGCACGTCATTTATCTTCTTCGTGAAGCTTGCGTCCGAAGCATGGCAAGGGATCTAGAGGACGCAGTTCGAAGTTCCCTTGAGGGGGAACGTCTCAGGTTACGAATGTAACCATGGTTCCCTGAGAGGGAACGAGACACTGCGTCTCTGAAGGGACACTATGGGGAACAGTATACCCACGCCGCCATGCTGAGGGGAGCGCAGGCCAGACCATGGCGAACACTAAGTACCAACTCTACCATTTCTATGGGAGTTGCCCCTAGGACGTTTAGACAGCTGTCTGTGACACTATCCCTTACGGCCAAAGGCCTAAGCTACATACCCAATTTAATTGATCAGGGCCTCGACCCGGGGTAGAGCTTAAAGGCTTGGAATAGGAAGGATTCCTTTAAAGGGATACGGCTAAGAAACCAGTATTATACAAGGTCTTGCCTGTCACACAGGGGCTACCGCTTGCTCTTGCAAAAATTTTCCGAAGGAGCTGTCTCAACAGAACCCTGGTAGCAAAACCCTGCTAGATAGGTATTCAAGGATACCTGAATGGAGTGGCGCCCAAGATGAACAGGGCTTTACACCAACTCAAGAAAGGGCACGAAGCAACCGCGTGAAGCCCTTACCATAAAGGAAGAACGCAGAGCCTTAGCGTGCGAACTTACCACAGAGTGATTTCAGAAAGTGCGTAAAGAATACACGTGCACACTTACCATAGTATGGATTTTAAAATACTGTTCTAGGGAGGGGTTCTCGTGGCACTCTGAAGGGGAAAAAACAGAGAACACCCTCAAATGAGAGGAACTCTGAATTCAGAGTAGCGTACTAACACGTGACCTTTTTCTGGAAAAAGGGGCCCGTTGTTAAAACTACTGCGAGAACCGCCCAAATATCCCTTGATGAGGGAAGCAATGCTCGAGTGTAAACAAATGCACTCCGGCTGAAAGGAGCCAAAGGAACCAAAGTCTAAACATCTCGAAAAAGGGAACGAAGCTGAGCGTGTAACCCTTACCATACAGGATTTCAGAAAAGTGTGCAGAGACTTGCGTGCACACTTACCACTTTAAGAAGTACACAGAATGTAGTGTGCGTACCTACAGGTTCCTAAGCATCGCAGAGATTCTGGGCCACACGGGAGAGGCAAGCTCCAAACTTGGTCCCCTTTGGACGAGGGGAGCATCACCTGAGGCAGTAAAAAAAAAACAGGAAGAATTCTGTAACTACCACCTCCTCCCTTCCCACTGGATGTGACAGTGCATATAAGCGGTCAGGAGGCCCCTCAGGGTGACCTGGCCAACATTCATGAAATCTCCTGCAGTGCCGTGCCAGTTCTGATGATCAGCGAGGCTCCCACAGAAGCCCGTGATCTCGGCCGCCTAATACCAGAGCACAAGGCCGGAAGGCCGGAAGGCCGGAAGGACGGTGCTGACGGGTGTTAGTAGATGCCATAACTGAGATTCTGAGCCACACGGGAGAGGCAAGCTCCAAACTTGGTCCCCTTTGGACGAGGGGAGCATCACCTGAGGCAGTAAAAAAAAAACAGGAAGAATTCTGTAACTACCACCTCCTCCCTTCCCACTGGATGTGACAGTGCATATAAGCGGTCAGGAGGCCCCTCAGGGTGACCTGGCCAACATTCATGAAATCTCCTGCAGTGCCGTGCCAGTTCTGATGTTCAGCGAGGCTCCCACAGAAGCCCGTGATCTCGGCCGCCTAATACCAGAGCACAAGGCCGGAAGGACGGTGCTGACGGGTGTTAGTAGATGCCATAACTGAGCACTGTAAAATAGACTCACTTAGAAAGTTAGTAGACATATGACCACCAGCAATTCAACTCATAAGTATATACAGAAAAAGGGTTACATACTCACCCATTCTCCTGTAGTGGAACCCTGCTCACAGGGCGCCTCCTTATAGTCCAGACCATCAGTAAGGTGGTTACTATGAATATAGAACCAACCAAAAACATCATTGGTCCAGCATATGAGACTGTTATGAGAGAAATTCTCCCCCACCTAACCTCGATCAGGTGGAGAGCTGGTGGTCGCAGGGGAATTCAGGCAAGGGAGGAAAAGAGCAGAAGTTAAACATAAAAAGCAGTTACTTTTCTCTCTAGGTATCGCTCTGATTCGGACGAGAACGCTGCCTCATCTGAATCACATCCCTCAGGTCCTGCTTACCTCCTCGCGACCCACGATTCCTCTTGCCCCTGCCCATAGGCGGGGGAGGAGCGCGAGCCGCGACACTAGCCTTCTGCGCCCGTCTTTGATCCTCAGAACGAGACGGGCCAGGACCCCTATGTTGTTCGGGCTCGGACCTGGACCTTCGTGGAATTAAGGTTTTAAAAGCAGCTGAACGCGCCCTTGCCTCCCTGAACTTTTCGACCACCATCTCGACGGAGGTACCAAAAAGCTCAGAAGGTGAGACCGGAGCATCAAGAAGAAAGCCCCTTTCTTTCTTCCCGATGTCTGCCAGGTTCACCCACAGATGTCTCTCCGTTACTACCATGGCAGCCATAGACCTACCCATGGCGGAGGCGGCCTGCTTGGTAGCACGGAGAGAGAGGTCTGTGGTGCGGCGCAGCTCGGCCACCTGATCAGCTGAAAGGCCCTCGCCTTTATCCAGGTCCCTCAGCAGGTCAGCCTGATAGGCCTGAAGCACCGCCATAGTGTGCAATGAAGCCACAGCCTGACCTGCTGCTGCGTATGCTTTGCCATTTAAGCGGGATGTATCCTGGAGGGGCTTATATGGCAAAGAGGGAGATCTAAGAGAGGATGTTTCCCCCACAGAGAGATAGCTAGCCAGCGTCTCTTCTACAGGGGGCATCTTCTCATAGCCATTTTCGCGCATGCCCTCGATGTTAGCATAACTCGTATGCTGAAACCGATGGATGCGAGAAGAAAATGGCCTCTTCCATTCTATCTTGATTTCCGCATGTAAATCAGGCAAGAATGGAAGGCTCACCTGGGCTGGAGGGCTATGGTCAGATAAATAACGCTCATCAAGGCGACCTTGCGGCATTATTTTGCTGGTACGTTTCCATGGCAAGTTTAACTTTGCTGTGGCACGATCCATAACCTCTAACAGCTCCTCATACGCAGGGCAGGAGGATTGAGAAGGCTCATCCTCAGCTTCTTCGCCATCCTCAGACATCTCCTGCTCTTCCTGGGTAGAACCCAGCAGAGCACTAACTTCAGTATCAGAAAGGGTTAATGATAACACGTCTTCCTCCTGAAGTTCATTCTCGTCCGCCGCCGAAGAGCGAGAAAGGGAAAGTCCCTCTCTAAACTCTTCAACGAGGTCCACCTGTGATCCCCACGAGCTCATTCTCCTCCGTGCCTCAACAGCGGTGGGTCCTGAGCCGCGGGAGACAGATGGCTGTCCCTCTTTCCTCGAAAAGAGAGACAAACGAGAGCGGAGCTTTTTCATGGAAAAACGCTCACAGTGCACGCAGATCGCCCCCTCAAGGACATCGCGCGCGTGCTCTTCGCCCAAACAAAAAACGCAAAGACTGTGTGTGTCATCCGGTGTCAAATAACGCTGACACGGATGCACGCACTGTCTAAACGCCTTGCTAGTGGAAGCCATGATAACAAAAGTAAAGATCGCTCTTACCGTGGTCGTTTCTCAGACGCACACTTCAAACAAAACAGTCAAATGAAGACGAAGAAGATAAATGACGTGCTCTCCGGTCGCTTATTTATAGTTGCGCCGGTAGTGACGTCAGACGCTGTCGCCGGCCAATAAGTTGGCGTTTTTTCAAAGTATGCTTCAGACATGGGTCACGACGAGGTGTTCCCCATAGTGTCCCTTCAGAGGATGCAGTTCGAAGTTCCCTTGAGGGGGAACTTATTTTCAGTGTAAAAAAATGTCTGTGTATTGTTATGTGGATTTTAGTTAAAGGGGTAACAAACTGAGAAATCAAATTCCTACAAATTCCTTACATCCTGTAAGTTTCAGAACTCAAATCTTCCTTGTTAATCTAAAAACAGCTTATACTGAAGTCAGTCTGCCAAAACGACTGTGGAATGTGCCACTCTATGATGTAATAGTGTGGCTAAACACCACCTCTGCAGAAGAAGATCAATACCTGCTTCTACATCACTGCCTGTTTACCCTTGCCCAACAATTCACACATGTAGTGTATATAACGAGAGAGGCAAATAGTACATAAAATCAAAGAGAAACCAAATAATGAAGATCACTCAAAAGACAACAAAACGCTGTGCAGTGCCAAGTTGTGGAAAAACAGCCTTGCATTGCCTTCCTTCTGATCCCAACATTAGGAAAGATTGAATTAACTAGTTCCAGATCGTACTTGTAAGAAATCAGAGCCAGGTTGTTTGTTCACTTCATTTTATTGCAGATTCATTTACAAACAATGAACAATTCCATGCAAGATTTTCAGAAAGATTGAAACTAAAAAAAGATGCTGTTCGGACTACAACAGGTAGTAATGTTGCATTACACAAAGTGTGAGTAACTGATGCTTTCAGATTATTTGATAGTATTTGTGTGTTTTTAACCTAAAACCGCAGTCTCCATCTGTGTAGGATGTAGACTGTCAAACAACACACAACTGTTAGCCAATCATTGCAGTGGGCATTTACTTCCGAGTCTACAATCAGGAGAGTTCTGATGACGGGGGTCAAAACAGGACAGAAAATAGCGTATTACATTTAAAAAAAAAAAATCTTGTTAACCTCGGATGGACATCAGAAAACAGTATAAAAACAAAACAAAAACAAAAACAAAAAACAAAGGCAGCTAATGAACCCTTTAACACGCATCCTAATGAGTCATCTTCAAAGGAACTGAATTGAAATCTGAATAAGCTGGCCTTATCCCTGACTTACATAAATAAACCAAGACGTCAAAAAATGTTTTTATATCTATCTGTCAGACACCCTAATCCACTTCCATAGGGATAAGCATTAAAATCCTTCCTTCTCCTGAGGAAATCAATGTTGTCATCTGTCACCCTTGCAGCAAACAGTTAGAGGATTAGGTTATGCAATCTTTGATGAAACCCCAGATTATAAACCTCAAGACTGTCATTCTGAATGTGCGCATGCTCAGAACAATGTATATTTGCAAATATTTACATGTAATGGTCCAGCCAACCATACCATATATACACTATAACATGTGCTTTAGATGAATTAAGAGCTATCCAGTAGGAATTCTGTATTTTGTGAGGTATTTTCTCTACAAACCTCAGTTTGTGTGTGTGTTTTTCTTAGTCTAATCTGTTGGGCTGGCACAGAGACTCAGCCTAGCTTTATTCTCATAGCTTATGTTCACCATACAATCCATCTTCATGTTGTTTAAAGGGACCACATACTTTTTCCTTTGACATCCACTGAACTATTGTCCATCCTCTCTCTGACCCAAATAATGAAATAAGGGCCTTTTGTGTTTGTTTTTTATCATTAAAAAGGTTACAATTTATTTTAGGGTCTCTTAACTAGTTGCTTATTAGCATGCATATTACTAGAATATTATGGCATTTTCCACTACATGGCACAGTACGGTTCAGTCCGGTTCACTTTTTGGGGCTTTTCCCCTGGCCTGGGTACCATTCCCAAAACATGACGCTGTTCACTGATTGGCCGAATGAACTATTATCAATGAACTTGTGACCCAAACACACCAGAACTGCTAGGTCTAAATCAGCACAGTCAGCGAAGGATTGAATGCAACTGTTTTGAATGAGCGCACCTTTTTTAACAACCAAAAAATGCCAACAGTCAAAAAAATGACAATCCTCTTGTTGACAGCAGATTAGCAGATCCAGCGAGAGTTTGATAGGGCGACGTGGAATGAAAAAGTTTTTCACGAGTCACAGCAGTACAGGTGGCACAACAATAACGACAAGTGAATAATACCGCCACTCTAAAGTGGCACTAAACTGCAGTGGAAACGCAAACTGGGTCGAGTCGAGCCAACCCGTACTGTACTGAGCTGTGCCGAGCCAAGTCATTAGCCATTTAGTACTAATTAAGCACATATTAATGGCTTGTTCTACATGACCTTCTACATCCCTTATCCTACCCAATACCTAAACTTAACAACTAACTTACTAACTATTAATAAGCAACAGTGTAACTGTAGTTAATAGTGAATGTGTTTTCTCTATTCTAAAGTGTTATCATTAAAAATATAATTAAAAATCTTACAATTAAAATATTGTGTTTTAGTGATTTGGTGCATGTCTTCAACCAAACTCTGCAGAATCACACAAGGCATTTGCATGTCCTGTGGTGAGCATGTAACCTACTATTAATTTCAACAGAATATTTGGGAAATGCATTTCCATAGCCTCCAAAATGTGAGGTGTCAACAAGACAACGCCAGATGTTTTCTGAGGGGCTTTAGGGATTGTTTGATTGATAGTATACGACAGTCCACACAAGGAGGGACAGGAGTCCCTCAGTGGAACCTTGTTGCAAATATTATTTAAATAATCTTAAAAAGAATGTTGTGGCATGTGAGAACTATCGGCTTTTTAAGATTGTACTGCTGCATTTGACTTGAGAATGAGAGAAGAAAAACTGTGGTTTAGTAGCTCCGTTGGTCGGTTTGCGTACCATCCCCCTTTCAAGGGTGGGGGGGAAAGAGAGAGAGAGAGAGAGAGAGAGAGAGAGAGAGAGAGAGAGAGGGATGCCTTACTGGGGACAATGATGAGCAAACATTTCATACATACCAATCAGCTGACAGTATACATCTTCAGAACTATTTTGCAGAAAAGATATACATTCTTTATAGCACACTATTTCTTAAAATTACGAAGAACAATATGTTAAATTTTACTACCATCTTTTTGTATATGGCAGCAAATATAGCACTAAGTGAAAATAGCATATTTTAGCTATAGATGCTTTTTACAGTGCAAATAGCAATGTATTAGTGATAGGTCTTTCTTGGATGATTCATTCATTTTGAACAAATCTTTAATGTGACTCTGGAAGAACAAGTCATCTTGGGGGACGACTCATTCAGACGCGCATGCAAAATATTCTATAGGTTCTGTACTGGAATTACTCTAGTAGTTCACCTGTTTTCAGTCAGTGCAGCCAGAAAGATAACTGATTAGTTCATCTCTCTAGTCTTTGTGTTTTTCAAGTCATTGGTTCATCACGTGACAGACCCATAAGCTTAACCAATGCATTCTTGAGCCAGAAAGAGAGTTGATCAGTTCATCTATCGAGTCTTCAGGTTTTTCGAGTCATTCATTCATCATGTGACAGCCCCATTAGATTTTACCAGAAAGAGTCAGAATGAGACTTAATAATAATAATAACCAACTCTTTATTACTTTTGTTACAACATTCAGTGTATGGAAAAGAAACATCATGACAGAAATTTACATATTTAAAACGAATATAGGTTAAAGACTTTTATACACTCACGTGATAAAAGAACAACTCAAACCCAAAGACTTGTCAGATAAGAGGTGAGATGAGCTAATCATAGACTGAAGACTCAGGTAAACAATGAATTAATATTTCTGTTCCTTATAGCATTATAGTTTTGTATTGTTTGTAACATTTTAATTATATTTTGACAAAATGAACGAAATTACTCGAAAAAAGATTTGTTAATTTTGAACGAGACTCAAAGGTCCGAACTGGTAAAATTTTTTGGGATGCTATTTACACTAAGTGCAAATATAGATTCAATGATCTTAAAATTGTACTACTTATTGCAAATAGTGGCAATTATTTGCACCTCGTTATTGTATAGTACATTGTGAAATAATATACAATATTAACGTATTGAGTGTAAATGATAATTTTAATTCAAAATTATTAAATGGATTCAATTAATGGGACAATAAAGCCCTCCCTACACCTATCCTAACCCTACCTGATACTTCATTTTCAACTTTTTGATTATATTCTTCATTTTCATTGAAAATAAATGCATTTCTGATGTGATCTGAATTTTGAAAAGGGAGAAAAAGGTTTGCCAAAACCTGGATTTGAACCCAGCTCGATGATGTCAAAATGAACAAGAAACATGCTTTACCACCTGAGCCACTGAAGCTGACAAGGTGGGCTATTTGCACTTAGTGTAAATAGACACTCCGTCTTATTATTTATTGAAAACATAAAAAAAATACACTTTCATGTAACAATTTATTTTTGTGATCAAACCTAGAAAAAATTCAGCAGAGTTACTTGCTGAATTCATTGGATTAAAGAGTTTAGTTTCAGTTATTCCTGAAGAACAAGTATAACAGAAATTAGGCCAAGACATTATGTTCTTGTTTGAATTGAGACTGGGTGGGGTATTTATTTTGATCGCTTGTGTCATTGTAAAAGTGCCTATTTAATTCATCCGGACTTTCCATTTTAGGCCTGACTGCCGCTCTCCTCCAACTCTGTTTATGAGTCAAGTACAAGGGAAAATGTTGACCTACGGGCATAGATCTTACACAAGGTGCCATAAATAGCCATTTCTCCAGAGAGCCGGAGTCTAACGGTTGGCTTTCTAATTGTCTCAGCCTTCACTAGTGTATGGAATCACAGGCCTTTCTGCTGAACCTCTTCCCTGCAGCTGGATGTGAAACTCCATGCTTGACCTACTGTAGGAATCACTGCCCACTGGCCTCCAAAAATATAGACACCGAGGACAGAATAGGTTCTCACGAAATCTATAGTATCTTTGAAAGCAATAAGATGTATTATGTTTATGTTAAAAAGAACAAAACAGCCAAATAAATAACGTAACATTATGCAATAACTCAGTGATAAGTCAATTAAAAAACATAGGTTCATATTCTACCTTACATTACATAATGTAATATTATAATGTTTGTTAATATTACTAACATTTATACAATGTCCATTTGGAATAAGTTTCAGCACATAACAGTGATGTCACACAGTAATGATGGATTTGTTATCCAATCAAATTGAAGAATATTTTCATGAAGAAGACAATGACTTGTATGTATGTATGGAATTACATTTGCTTCAATAAAAATGAATGAAACTTTATACAACTGAACGTAACTTTTTCAGAAACTATCAAAAATATGCCATTACAAAAGAAGAAAAACACAATGTCAATGAAAAAAATTAACTCAGTTGCACAAATGTAACAGGCTCTTCAAATGTGCTTCATTTTTGTTAATGTTTTTCAAAGTTTCATGTTCGCTGATTGTGGATTCTGAATGCATTTCCACAGATTTTACTTTTGCTTCGCAGTTTTTCGTTTGGTGTTTTGACACAAACTTCTCATGGGGGCGGGGTTAACAGTGATCTACTCTGATTTGATAGTGAGCTTTTGATGGACCGGGAAGTCCACTCAGTGGCGTCAGAGAGTGGCGCGTATATTGGAAAGCTCTCGCTGTGATTTGTATTACTAAATATGTAAAAACCTTTTATCGTTTCAGTCTGTAAAGATGAGCTCTTGTCCTTCAAGGCAGCTTGAAGTAAGCTTGTGTTACTGAATGACAATAATAACCCGCAACAAACTGTAGCACACTGTAACATCCAAACTTGTATAGATGTTACTTCAGTTACACAATCTACTTCAAGCTGCCTTGAAGGACAAGTGGAGGAGGAAGATGACGCCACTCCATGTCTCCTGAAAGCTCATCTTTACAGACTGAGACGATCAAAGGTAAAATATTATTTACATATTTAGTAATACAAGGCAAGACAAGTTGCATACAAATCACCGCAAGTTTTTTTCTTTCTTTTTTTTATTAATGAAGAGAACAAAAACATACAAAAGTATAAACATCACATAATATCAACCACAAAAAAAAAAAAAACAAAAAAAAAAAACAATAAAGGATAAAATTGAACTAAAGAAAAGAGGGCCTAAATCTAAACAAAATTACACATGATCAAAGGCGGAACAAATTCTAACAGTCCTTATAGCTTTCTTATTAGTAGATACTGATATTACATTCAAATAGTTTTGCATTTCTTTTAGAAAAACAGAGAAGACGGGTGTACAGTTGAAGAATTTGCATTTGTGAATGTGACATTTGTTTAGGATTTTTTTTTTTTATTAATAACAAAACTGTTATTTTCGTTTGTGTGGTCAGAGTCATAATACCCAAATATAATGTTTTTCATATGTACTGAGAAGCCTGGCAAAATCTTACACTTGACCAACACACCAATGTCATCCCAAAGTTTCTGAGTGTACTGACATGACCAAAATAAGTGTTTCTTCAGAACTCGAACAAAAAGAGCATGTAAGATCAATGTCAGATTTAAATATTTTTATAAACTTCTTTACAGGGTAGAACCTGTGCATGAGCTTAAAATAAATTTATTTCAATTTGTCTGTGAAAAATAATTTTTGCGGTAGAGACCAGATTTAATCACCACGAGAGCTTTCAATATGCGCGGCGCGTGCCACTGAATGACATCTGTACTTCCATGTCAGAGAGCATCTGTCCATCAAAAGCTCACTATCCAATCAGAGTAGATCACTGTTAACCCCGCCCCCATGAGAGGTTTGTGTCAAAACTCCAATCGAAAAACTGCGAAGCAAAAGCTGTGGCAATGGATTCAGAATCCACGATCAGCGAAACTGAATCTTTGAAAAACATTGACAAAAATGAAACATATTTGAAGAGCCTGTTACATTTGTGCGACTGAGTTCATTGCTTTCATTTTCATTGTGTTTTTCTTCTTTTGAAATGGCATATGTTTGATAGTTTCTGAAAAAGTTACGTTCAGTTTTATAAAGTTACGTTCATTATTATTGAACTAAATGTAATTCCATATGTATGACAGTAAAAATTAGGGGATCGTTGTGGGCTTGAACTATGAATTATTCATGTGTGCTGAAAGAGGACTATGTTTGTTGGCAAGCATACATAATAAAAAGGGTTTTCAGCATTTTTAAAGAGCAATATGCATGCATTACACCACTTTCAATCTAAACGCCTCTTTTAATTATTCTCATACTGCCTTTATTAAAAGTGTCTAAAAAGTCAAAAGACTATCGGAATTTGATTTGAAAATGCTGTCATTATGTTTTGGTTTTCTGCCCCATAGCTGTAGGCAGAAACTTACATAAGGTTGTCTTAAAAAAAAAAAAAAAAAAAAAAAAACCTTGTCACATATTCGATCAGTTTGGCGGAGGAGCTTAACACAAACACTGCAAATTGAATAGTTCTCATTCTCAAAACATTGCACAACACCTTCGAGACTTATTTCAAACTGTGACATCAGGCCTTGCTGGCCAGGCTCCTGGGCGTGCACCGAAATCTGAGGACCTAACTGAGTCTAGTGTGGTTATGGAAAAAAACAAGAGTACAGTGACTGATTCCCTTTATGCAAGAAAACAAAGAGGTCAAGTTTTAAGAAAAGTCAAGACTGGACAGTATGACACTTTTTGTTTTAGGAAACAGTTCTAATTTGGATAATTATATAGGTCTGCCCTGCTGACATCTGCTGCGATGTGAAAGGGAAAAGGTACACTTTTTGAGAGCTTGGGAGAGTAGCAGTTGTCAGGGGGAGAGCAAGGACAATTGGCATCACTCGCACTGCCATCTGGGTGGGCCGTCACTGCCTCGTACTTGCTCACAGATGTAGAGCACTTCAACACACTGAGGGAGCCTTGTCCTGACTGAGTCACACACACAGTGGGGGGCAACACCAAGACCAATTATTAATGTGGCAAGTTTTTTGGTTAATGTACTTGAGTTCAGTGCTGTCATTTTGTTTGAGCACTAGCATATGGCAGTGACAAGTGTTAACATCTAAGTGACTGGTAACTGAGTAGTAGTATGCTGGAATGGCACCAGTTCCCAGTTTTACACAAAATATATAGGCCTTTTTCTTTTTTAAATAAGCAAAAATACATTATATAATATAAACACCACCCTAAAGAAGTAAGGATACCTTTGATGGAAAAACAAATCCTGGAGAGGAAGTACTAATAATAATCTCCAAAAACTGAAGAATGCAAAAACAACATCTGGTAACACTTTAAGTGGTTGAAGGTAGGAAATGTGCAATACATTCATATTAACCAAACTGTAATGAAAACTGTGTCTCATGTTGGAGTCATGTCCTAGTGGTTAATGCATGTGCTCTACATAATATTAGTACAACAGGCTTCTGCAAAAAATGATGCATATAGTGTAGTTGAACTTATAACTCTTAGGGCTGTATGTCAGACATGCTACGAAAAATGGCCTGTATACGTGATATAGTTCTGCATGTGTGTAAGGGACAGGGCTATTTTTCTGAAGCAAGGATTTCTGTGTTCTTGTTTGTGTGTGATGTAAAATTGATAGGCCACTGCTACTGTATTTTACTTGGTAAGTCTAATGATTTAAAAATAATGTCTGGACTGCACTGAATCCATACTGTATATCCAACTCCATTTCCCAGAATTCCTTTTGCTTTGCACATAAAAGAGTTAAGTGATGTCTGTCACAGTGCTACATTTGTGTGGCCTGCGCTACAAAACTTTCAACCTCTGTAGCATATGTGCAAACATAAAGTTAACATACAGCCCTGTATAATGTGTAAACTTATAAAATAATGTGCTAGGCAGAATATGGTGTAAAGCTCATATTTGTAAATTATTACAGCCTCTGGAGTATTTATTTATGTAGCATTTATACTAATGCATTCGGCAGATGCTTTTATTTATTTATTTTCTTTTACCTCGCATTTAAGGTACACATTTAAAAAATGTTTAAAAAACATTTAAAAAATAAATGTACTATTCAACTATTTGTTTTAGTTGAATCATATAAAGTTCAGAGAAATCTTATTTTTTAAATGTTCAATATATATTCAATTAGCATTTTGAGTGTAAAATAAAAATGCGCACACTGACAAAAATAACTGATTTTGATGTTTTGCTAACATTGAGCAGGTTTAATACATAGCAGATAGCACACCATACTCCACAGCTATTTTACATTGCTTCAGTGATTTCTTACTCTGAAGAACAACCCTGACAGTAAGGATATAAGTGACCTACATTAACTCTTTGCTACTACAGTATTTACTGCACTATTCAGCATCAACCCTTGTGTAAGATCAATACAGAGAGCACACAAAGTAATCAATTTAGTGAATTAAAAAAGATTAAATAGAGGTCAGAGTCATAGCCTAGCATCCAATGGACTGTGCTATGTTGCTCATTCAGGGGATGCAAGTTTAAATCTGATGCAAATTTGAGACAGTAATTTCAGCCTGTTCTCCCTTGCCATTCCCTGCCCCACTTCTCTGTCATAGCTCTCAGTACTACAGGGAAAAGACCAAAAATAAAAACTTAATAAAAGAATGCCTTGAAATTAAACTAGCTGATTTAGACAAATCTCAATGAAGAGAGTGTGTGTTTCAATGTCACTGCCACTGACTGATAAAGCTGTGGCCATATGGATAACCATTATGGGTAATGGGGGTGGATAAAAAGCTCATTATGTAATAACCATTATTATTTAATTTACATTAATAAAAAAAAACAATAGCTGGCCAGGCAACTGAGATCTTTCCTCAGATATCTACTGCAAAAATGGCCTTTAGCAAAGTTAAATGTGGTCTGACAACAGAGTAGATAAATTAGCTAGCTCATCCTTATGACAAATATTTATAACCATTATTCTTGACAGTGAATAGTTAGCATTGCATAATTCAACAGCAGAAAAAAATGTGGTGCTTAAAAACATTATTTGGCTTTAAGGGATGTTTGTGTTCATTACTCACCACCATGGTCTTTCAAACTTCCTCATTTGAGCTGCCACAAGAACTAATGAGGGGTTTTCTTATATATCAACTGAGTGAGTATGGTTGAGTTTTTCCATGTTGACAATATTTGATGAGCTTCCATGTATGAGCATAGACCGATGTTTATTTGTAAATAAAAGCCAACCTAAATTTTGGTTGAATGGACATCAACTATAGTTTCAATAGTTCATTGAATATATTAAAATATCTTAATTTGTGTTTTGAAGGTGAAAAATAAGCCTTACGTGTTAGGAATGAAATAAGGGCGAGTAAATGATGATTTCATTTTTGGGTGAACCAACTCATTACAGGCAATATTTGTGAAGGTTTTAAGCAATGCAGTGTCACAGTGGCAGATATTTAAAAATCAGTTCTCAGTAAATTATTTAAAAAAAAAAATGCATGCCTCTAATGTATTAGGACAAAGACTGTGAAACATACATAAACAGATTTATAAGAATAACTAATCCCTATGTCATCAACAAAAAGCAAGAGAAGATAATGTGTAGTCTAGTCTCAGTCTCAGACAGCACACCCACAGACCTCCCACATACAATCCATCCACTGACTGTCTGATGCATACTGTATTGCACCCAAACATTACTGAAATCACCAGTTAAAACCTAGAAGAGGGTTGTCTCCTATTTTGTCCTCACCCAGAAAGTCATTTTTTTTCTTTATTCCTTATTAACCAGATTTGACCAGATTGCAGTGAGGACCAGACATTATGCCGTAGTCAAAAGTCCAGCTATATACATGTACACCTATCAGTGAACAGTTTATATGTCTGCCAGATGAGCAGTGTTTATATTTAGCGGCTCAGCCATCCATAAACAGAGCCACAGCAGTTTGTTACACTGGTATGCACGTTCATCAAAGTTATCAAAGAGTACAAATCCTGAGATGAACTGGACACAATTCAGTGAAATCTCTCTTCTGAACATCACTGAAAAAGATGCATCCCATATTTTTAAATATTAGACAATACAACAATTTTGGAAAATTAACCCAAGTATTATAAATAACATGCATTGAAACAAGTTTATAGGTTGCATTTGAGGCTGTGAGCAAACATGCTTAAAAGTTACAGGCCAGAATGAGCAATATGAGGGCAAAATGACTGTATAATACATCTGCTAAGAAGCCCACCCAAAAGCTTACACACAGATCTGTCATTGGCCTACTTCCATCTACTGAACATCTGTTTGTGGAAAGGCAAAAGCAGCATGATTTACCCCCTAAATATGTGTGCATGTTTGTGTATGGAAAAAAAATTGAGATATACTGACCATGTTTTCTCTTATGGAAACACTGGAGATGTTCTCTCTTTGGATATTGTTTGTTGAAAAGACCAGTGAAATGCGAAACGTAGGCCATGAGACAAAACAACATCTTTCCTAAATAGCTTGACACTGTCTTAATCGAATATTTACCAGAATTACCTTTGTTTCGATTTGCACAAATATAAACATTCAGTTACAGTATATTGGATATTCTAAAAAAAGACCTGATCTAACTGCAATTACCACATCATATTTTGATTATGTACATGGTATGTGTGTAAATGCATAACCAGATTAAGCCATTACTCCAGTTTCTATATTGTAAAACAGTAAAACAGAATAAAGGAACCAAAACATAACCACCAAATCAAAAACCAGTAGAAGAAATTGCGCATGTAAACATGCTACTAAGAAAGAAGAAATAGAATATAGAAATGCAGACACAAAGGAAAGCATCAGATATGTGTCTGGAATATGAAGATTCCATAAACGAATCACCTGAACTGCACCAGACTGAAGGACGCATTTCAGAGCTGATCTGTGATCAGGAGGGACTGTTTGTAAACAGCTTCGATTTAAATCCGCTGAAAGTGAATGGGATTTATTGCTTTCTCTCGTGCATTATAATATATAACACGATAAACTGCTTGTTAAAATAATACATTTACGTGCATTTTGATTTAAATCGACTGAATTAATTTAAAATAGGCTACATAACCGAGGTGTTGCGAAATGTGGTGAATTTCAAAACGCTCTCAGCCCAACTGCAAAATTATATAATTATAATAGGTTACATATAATGAGAATCTCTTTAAATTACACTCGGTTGTGTCGTTGCATTTCTTTCTGTGGCTAACGTTATTTTGGATCTTGCATAATATCACTGTTGTGGTATATAACATTCAGAAGCAGTAAGAATAAGCAGAGAACCGATTGCTATAATAGCAAATGTATAAATAATATCCCCCATAAATGGAAAAAAAATATGTATGTACTACCGTTTACTTGAAAAGACTCTTCATTCCTTCGTCGCTGGAAAAATGGGAGGTAAAACGAATAGCTAAAATCCAGTGGCGAATACAATAGCTGCATGTAACAGCACTGAGAGGAGCGCAAAGCAGTACAGTACGTCAGCGCGCGGTCTGTAGCAGCCTACAGTTCGATCTTGGCTGGCAGCTGGTCACGTGATCTGCCAGTACAGCCTGTTGTGGACCGCTGCTGGCAGTGTGGGTCACGTGACAAACTATGGAAATGATAACCGTCCATAGGCATCTACCGAGTTAGCGCATCTTCACCTCTCGTTGTCTAAAGATGTTATGCAAACTGTCTAAACATTTCGGTGTGGTTTGTGTTAAGCCTTAAAGGGACAGTTCACCCAAAACTGAAATGCCATGTGAGGTTTTTAAGAGGCTCTTCCATGCTCAAATTTAAAACCCAAAAACCTTTCAAGTAATATTAAAGATATGGTACAGGTAGGCAGTAGGTAAGACAGACGGACAGACAGACAGACCGACAGATGTCTGTTGTCAACAAATCTTAGAGAGAATAGTGCAATTGTGCCCTCTGTTGGTGATTGCGTGATAATGATGGGTTTGACCTGGAGTAGGCCTTCAAGTTTGACACTGGGGTGTATGCACTGGGGTACGGGGTGACGCATATGGGCTATTTTTTGGTTTATAATACAACCCTGCAGAAAAAAAGAAGAAAAAAACCTTTAACCAGCCTTAGATTCAACTTCAGCTGGTCTCCCAGCCTGGCCAGGCTGCTTTTACATAGATAGATAGATAGATAGATAGATAGATAGATAGATAGATAGATAGATAGATAGATAGATAGATAGATAGATAGATAGATAGATAGATAGATAGACAGATAGATAGATAGATAAAGTAATATGACAGTGACATAATCTACAGGTGCTGGAAACATCAGATCAGGGCAGGTTGAGTGTTTTCTCCTCTGTGGTGACAGGCAGCAAACAAACAGCAGTTCTTGTGTTCTCCTAACAGATACTGCAGTTTCTCGTGGTTTGAAAGAGTTTTAAATGTCTGATGGATCTGCTGTATTTAGTCGCAGAACACTGTCTGTATATCCGTGTATTTAGGATGTGTAGTTCTGTTTCCATCTGATTCAGATCACAGTGTGTGTCAGCCATGTTTTTTCTGTGTCTGTCCGTATCTATCATCAGTTTGTGTCCGCTGATTCTGTATCTGGATCCGCTGAGGGAGGGGACTGCTTTCTTTAACTCTTGGTGTTGCAGGGCTTTATAATTATATGATTGGGGGTCACTGAGTTTCAGATGTTTCCAGAATTTAATTGCCCTTTTTTGTATCTTTGTGATTAGAGGATATTTGCCTAATTTTGCGCTGCATGCATTATTTGTTGTGTGCCGTCGCACATTATTTTTACAGAGTTCTGCATGCAGGGTCTCAATTGGATGTTTTCCCATTTGATGAAATCTTGATTTGGATTTGTCAGTGGACCCCGCACCTCACTGCCGTAGAGACCATTGGGCTCAATTACTGATTCTAATATTTTCAGCCTAATTCTAATAGGGATTTCTATGGGACATTGCTGTTTTATGGCGTAGAAGGCCCTGAGTGCTATATCTCTCAGTTCAATCACAACATGATTAAAGTTTCCTGTGGATGTGATTTTCGAACCCAGGTAGTTGTAGTGTTGTGTGTGCATTATCTGGTTAGTGCCTAATGTAAATGTGTGGAGTGTTGCCTGGGATCTGGATCTTTTCTGAAAGATTATAATTTTGGTTTTCTTCAGGTTGACTGTCAGGGCCCAGGTCTGGCAGTATTGTCCTAGCAGGTCCAGGTTCTGCGTTAAACCGTGTTGAGTGGGAGACAGGAGAACCAGATCATCTGCATACAGCAGGTATTTGATCTGTGAGTTATGTAGGGTGAGGCCATGGCTGCAGATCGCTCCAGACTGCTCGCCAGTTCATTGATGTAAATGTTAAAAAATGTTGGGCTTAAGCAGCAGCCCGGTCTCACTCCACACTCCTGGGAAAGATACCCTGTACTGTATGTTTGGTGCTGATTTTTATGTAACATTTCCTTTCCGTGTACATTGATTTGATGAGGTCATAGGTTTTACGGTAATCTGGTAAAGATCCAATTTGACTTCTGCTCAGTACAATGTGTTGATGAAGTCTAATAGTCCAGCATTTATTATGCTACAGAATAACTTTCCAAGGTTGCTGCTCACACAGATGACTCTGTAGTTGTTAGGATCAAATTTATCTCAGTTTTTAAAGATTGTTGTTATCAAGCCTTGATTCTAGATGTCAGGGAAGTAACCTACACTCAGAATCACATTAAATAGTTTTAGAATGGCTAATTGGAATTTACTGCTTGTATGATTTAGTATTTCATTTAATATCCCATCAGGTCCAGCTGCTTTTCTTAGTTGGAGGTTTCTGATTTTTTTTAAAGTTCTTCATCATTTATTGAGAAATCTAATGGGTTTCGGTTATCTTTGATTGCTAATTCTAGTTTTCCCATTTGGTTGATTGTTTGATTTTGTTTACAGTTTGTGTTTGTTTGTACTTCATTAAACAATGTTTGGAAATGACTCTCCCATATTCCTCTATTTTGCAGTACCAATTCTTCATGATCATTGTCTTTTTTTTTTCAGATTGTTCCAGTCATTCCAAAATTGGTTCGTGTTCACTGACCTCTCAATTATTGTCAATTTCTTTTTTTTCTGAGTGTATGTTTGAATTTTTTTAGTGTTTCACAGTAAAGAAGGTGGATCTCTGCATTATTTGGATCTCTGTGTTCCAGGTTATCAGGTTTTGTTATTTTTTTTTATTTTATTTTTTGCAAATAGTTTGGCAGTCCTGATCAAACTAAATTTTTTTAATTTTTTCTTATTTGATTTCAATTTGGATTGTTTTGCTGATTTTTCAAATATGTTATTTTTTATCTTTGACCACAAGATTGACACCTTCATAAGTGTGAGCATAGGTGTTATTTAGAAAGTTATCTATCAGCGCTTGGAATTTTTTATTTATTTATTTTTTATTTTTGGCTGCTTTCTGATATTCTTCAGCGATGAATCTCCCTAAAGTGTCTCCTCTTAACCCACTGTTGATCTCTCTCTCTCTCTCTCTCTCTCTCTCAAAACAATAAGTTCAAATCTCTGAACAATTAGTTTCTTGTTCACTTTAGATTTTATTCATTAGAGAAAATAGCAAAGGTTTCATGCAAAAGAGTATATACAATTTGCAATTTGCCTGCAATTTACTCAATACCTAAATGCACATGATTTGCTCAAAACTGACAAGCTGATTCTCAGTGAAACTGTCATATACTCTTCACAGCTTAACATTCTTTCTTTGTCTGAACCGTTATGTGCAAAACGATCCATAAAAGTCTGTGGGACAGACATGCATATTCCATAAATATACATGGCAAGTTTTGTGTTTACATGTAGGCTCTGACACATTGTCAGATAATTTATTTAGGTAGCATTGGCCAATTAATTGCCCCAATGACTAGGTTTTGCACTGGAGCTGTAATGTCACCTAAACAGCTGTGATTTGTGGCAAAGGCAAGTTATATGCCAGACAATCCCACCAGTATTCTTTATCATATTAAGCTAAAGTTTGTTTATGACAAAAGTGAATATGTTTTGGACTAAAATACTTGCCAAAGTTTGAGGTTTGTACAAGTTGGTGTGTAGTTTTGAGATTTTTGTGTTAGCAATCACGAAAACTGTTATATGCATTAAAAAAATAAAATTAAAAAAATAAAAGATTCTAGACTAACATAATTGTTGTTTCAATGAAAGAGAATGAGGATAAACTCACCATTAACATTATTTACCTGCAATACTGTACACTGCTTTAATGACACATGTTGGCAGTGAGAGAGAGCAATGAAAGGGCATGTGAATGCAATGTGGGCTTATTAATAGTATGTCAACAAACATACAGTAGTAGATAAGTAACAAAGGATGGAGAAAAGGAGCGGGAAAGTAAATACAATCAGTTCAGTAGGTGTATCATAGACAATTCCCTAGACATGCAGCTCAAAAAACAATAGATGAAACCACTAAGAATGAAAAAAAGGCATTGTAAATATACAGTAAAGTTTTTATGAATGAAATTTTGCATTAAGGAAATTAGACCAAATTCAGTTCAATTAATCCACAGTTATTCAGTTATCTCTGTGAAGATCAAATCCTTTATAGTAGTTTCATAGTCAGTGAAAATAAACTCAGGACTCCATATTTTCTTATGATTTACAGTACGCCCCTTTTTGTCCACTAGGTGGCAAGAAATTCCAAGCTAAAATCATTACCACAGATAACCTCAACGTCCAACATGTGGACACACTGAAGGGTCAGAGGGGTTGCATGAATGTTTCCCTTCTGTTCTGTTTATGCTGGCTTGGCATTTCATCATAACAAGATGAGACATTACCTTATAGTGAATGAAGCATGCAAGGTTACAATCTGGAGTTTTTTTTTTTTTTATGGTCATTAAAATAAACTCAAAACTGATGGCAGAATCGATGGAAGAGGTCAATTCTAAACAATTACAGATGAAAGTTTTAGGAATCATGGCCATATTGCTTTACGTATTATGGCAGTTGGTTTAGGACATCTTTTAAGTCCAGCCATTCAAACACTGTTGCTTTCAAGTTTTCTCTTCTGTACTCACTGCAGGTGTGCCGTGCGGTTACGTAAGTCTGTTTTTCTGAGGGGATTTGCTGTCTCTGGTGAAAAGCAAGGCACTGGGGTAAGGGGGGTGAGGGCTACACCTTTTCTTTTGTTCTTTTACCTGTTTCTGAGTATCTTATTGCCTTGCATTATCCAAGATACAAATAAAATCCATTCAGGGAAAGAGAAATAACAGCAGATCACCTGAAACGAACCACTGAAAGTAAATGGAATGAGAAGAAAAATGGGATCACCAAGGACATATACAGTGTCAAAAGTTTCGAATATAGTGCACAAGATTTATGGACATGCTGAATACTTAGCATCCTGTGAAATTTTGGCGTTAATGAAAATTGTTCAGGTTGCTTTTCACTTTGCTTTGAACCGATATTTTCTCATCTCTTAGGGGACTTGGGTAATACAGTTTACTTAGCCTACTTTTTTGAACAACTGAGATGTGTTTGAAGAATGGCTTTTCTTAATTGAATGACAACCATCCCAACTGCTAAGAACTACAAAGCGTTTGTGGAAATCTGATAGTGTTCATAAATTCAATGGAAGCATGCCTATAATAGACTTTTATGACCCTCTATGATTGCCTTGAAATGAGAGATTCAACCCAACTAATCTGTTAACTGCTGTTTTGTACAGTCCGGTTTAGTTTCATCCCACGTAGCCTGTGTGACTTCAATGAAATCAATGAATGTCTTTTGTTTATTTATGCACTTCAAACATCACGTTTACCATGACGTTTTTCGTTTGATTGAAGAAAATCCATTCAAGACTCTGTATCCTTTATACTGATACATACACCGTATGGGTGTGAATGTGTGAGAGAGTTTCTCTGCAAGATGTCCCCTTTCATTTGTTGTGGAAATTAGAGTGTCTGTACGAGGGTGTGGACAATGGGGCATAGTCATAATAGCTAGCAGTAATTGAGAGTGGGCACTTTTGTCGGTTCAGTATTTTAGAACACAAATTGAAAATTGAAGAATTGGCCTATATTTTAGTAGGAACAATACAAGCCTGAGGCACTGCAACCTGATTCAGTATTTCCAGGCAGACCCCTTTCCTGCCCTCCATGACAGATCCATCGTCTTCTCTGAAATTGTGTGATCCAAGACTTCCCAGCAACATGAGAGTGAATGGCAGTGCAGGTGGAGACCTTGAACAATTCTCTTTGTGTGTGTATGTAGAGGTGGGGGAGACTGTGTTTGGTTTGGCACAGAGCAGGATGAGTTCTACAGGTAGAGGTACAGATGATGTACAGTAGCATAAGCGGTCAATGACCACTATAGGGCTGTCTTTTTACATGCTATACACACAAATGATAGATATCACTCCCATGATAGTTGATTGACATGGCTGTCCTACCATAGACATGCCCTGAGTGAGCTGTAACAGTACATCGTTGTTCGGCACCAGTGCAGATGTAGACAAAAATGTTTTCTAAACAACTGAGGTGTTTTGTTGTTGAACATAGTAATCGTCATTTACACCGACATCTGAGCCGCTGAAGACGGAGTGGACTACTTTTGTTTGTGAAGGGAATGCACCTCCTGATCTACCTAAATGCGTTTTATTTCATTTTTACTGACTGCCAGAGGCAGTGCTTCACATTGAATATTATCTCTCATGCACAGGTCAAGTCTAATAACAACAAAGTCATCACGTGACCCAAAATGTCATCGAAATCTCCCCTATTTAATCTTGTGACATCCGGCAAACTTTCTCTATAATCTTCTGCATCCGTGCAAAACACAGGTCAAAAGAGAAAATTTAAATCAAGTTAATTTATCATCGGAATTATGATATTTGTCTGTTTAAAAGGTAAATCTGTGAAAAAAAAAAAAAAAATAGTGAATTGTTGGCCTTCTGGAAAGTATGTTAATTTACTGTACATGTACAGTACTCAATGCTTGGTAGGGGCTCCTTTTGCTTTAATTACTGCTTCAATTCAGCACGTTTGTGGCACTGCTGAGGTGGTATGGAACAATGGAACTCAGGTTTCTTGACAATGACCTTCAGCTTTTGGTCTCTTTTTTTCTCATTTTCCTCTTGAAAATACCCCGTAGATTCAGGTCTGGTGAGTTTGCTGGCCAGTCAAGCATGAGAAAATTTTAATCAAGTTCATTTATCATCGGAATTATGATATTTGTCTGTTTAAAAGGTACATTTGTGGACATATAATTGAGAGTGGTTTTCGTTCTGTGGAAAGTCTAGTTAGGATTAACTATGTTGATATAGCAGGTTGGTGAGTGCTTTCACTCACTGAACATTATCTTTTATTACAGACCAGACGATTCACTGGCATGATTCATTACACTGTGTTTATGAAGATGTTGTGCCCCGCATGATGGGCTGCCCTGACAATAACCTCTGTCTAGTGGAGTTATACTACCATGAGTGTTTTCACTCTGTATAGTCCTTGTATCATATCTGATGTTTCTATTACACCAGGTTATATCAGCACTCAGTAGAACATTTGAATAAGGGCCTCACTCAGGATGCTTGTATGAACTCTATCACCATGGCGTGGGATCATAGGACCTCCAGGCTAGATGCAGTAGAGGGACTCTTGACCTCAGAAACACTACTAAAGCAGTGTAAAGGGTCATCTAACTGTAAAATGGTGGAAAGAGTAAATGCTTCTGCTAGTAAGATACATAAAGAGGATGTCTTAGTCAAAAGAGTAGATGCCTTGACATCAGAATTTGCCCAGGTTAAGTTTTTATTAATTATTCTGCAGCAACATGAGACATTTCTACATGAAGCAACACCGCCAGTAACGAAAAATTATAGTATGGAGTTGCCTTTTTTTGAGGAAGATGCTATGTCTATGGCAGCATCTCAAAGTCAGTTCTGTGAAAGGAAAGAGGATTTTTTTTTATCTGAAATCCACTCACAAACCTCTCATGATAACTCTCACATCACAGCTCATGCATCAGGGGAAGGAGTAGATATAGACCAGGATGTTGTTAGACAAGCACTGCAGGTGAGGCTGGCACGTTTAAACCTGGACACTGCCCCGACAGTAGCAGCTCCTTCAAGTGCTTTTTTCAGAGGTGCAGTAAGACCTTCGGTTCTTAGTATTCCTCCTTCCAAAGATTTCACTGATGAGCTTCAGAAGTGTTGGGCTAACCCTAAGACATTTACTCATCATACCAGTGCAAGTAGGCCTTTGGCAGCAATGCAGGAGGCAGAATCTTATTGCCTGGGGCAGATGTCTGAAGTGGATCCATTTATTGCCTCTTTAATACTTTTGCCTGACGAAGCATTGATACCTAATGTTCACTGTCCACGGCTTCAGTGCATAATCACAGATGCACTTCTCATGCAGGCATATAATACAGCAGCATGCATGGGTCACATAGGAAATTCAACTCTCCCATCTCATGTCAGCTCTTTCTCAATCTCTTCAATCTGTGTGGGTGATCCTTCAATCCAAAATACAAGTGATGCTTCTTTGCAAGCACTTGCATTAATGTCTAGAGAGTTGGGTAGACTAATGCCGCCAAGTTTGGCTGGCACAGTCTCCATTATCAGAAATGTGTAGGAAAACACTACATGACCTTTAAGTTATACCAGGCCAGCTGTTTGGCTCAGCTGCACATGAAACCGCGGGGCATAGTGTTCAGATGAACAAGACCAGACAGGAGCTAGGAATCTTAAGAAGAGCACCACCATCACAGGCTAGACAAGAATCTAGGGTAAGCTACCCCTTGCATTTTCAATCATTAGTTAATTCTGTAACTGCTCAAAGGAACCAATCAAGGCAATTAGAATGCCCCCCCCCCCCCCCCCCCCAAAGACACTAAAGGCCAGGCTTGTAGAGCATCAAATATCCGCTCCAGCCATCTGACGTATTTCACACCAGCAGCTCAAAAAAACAAAAAACAAAAACAAAAACAAAAAAACACCCTAGACCCATGGGTCATAGCGATGTTATCTCATGGGTACAAGCTGCAATTCCAATGGTGGGCCCTTCTTTCAACGGTTTCAAGATGACGACTGTCAAAGACCCCAATGATGCAATGATATTGACACAACAAATAACAGAGCTCCTAGGAAAGGAAACTATATAGCCAGTAGAATAGTCAGCATGGCTAAGTGGATTCTGTTCAATCTACTATATAATTCCAAAAAAAGTTGGGGGTGTTTGACCTCTTCTCGAAGGTTTTGAAGGTTTTGCCATTTCACATGCTATGTACATTGGACATCCTTTAGGCAATCAACCCACAGCAATGGTTCACCACGATAGATCTGAGGGATGTTAACGTTCACGTGCCAGTTGGACCACAACACAGACAATTTCTCCCCTTTGAATTTCAGGGTCAGGTTTACCAGTTTTGTGTTCTACCATTTTCCCTGTCTCTGTCTCCGCAAGTGTTCACGATGTTCAAACTGGCAGTGTTATCTCCAATTCAAGCTCGGCGGGTACAGTTGCTACCCTGTCTGGATGACTGGCTCATGTGTGCACCATCTCATTAGCAAGCAATAGAACAGACCAGTCTTCTGTTATCCCATGTGATACAACTGGGCCTCATGGTGAACTTCAAGAAAAAAACTGTTATTTCCATGTCAGTTGGTGGAGTTCATAGGTATAGTTCTGGACTCAAAGTTGATGAAAGCCTCACCATCACCTCAGAGAGTGGACAACATACTGCTACTCTTTCACCATTTCCAGATGCATGTCAAGCTTCCATTCAAATGTGTGCTCAGGTTGGTGGGTATGTACACAGCGGCAGCAGTTGTGATTCCACTGGGTCTGCTTTGGCTACGGCCTTATCAGAGATCATTCACACTGGAATTCCAATCAGACATTGAGAAGTATCAATGTTTTGGAGTTGAAAGTGGTGCAGCTAGCTCTGGAACACTTTGGGCCGGTGTTACTGAATCATCATGTTCTCATAAGGAAAGACAATGCAGGTGCATCTCAATAAAATGGAATGTCATGGAAAAGTTCATTTATTTCAGTAACTCAACTCAAATTGTGAAACTTGTGTGTTAAATAAATTCAATGCACACAGACTGAAGTCTTTGGATCTTTCAGTTGTGATGACTTTGGCTCACATTTCACAAAAAACCCACCAATTCACTATCTCAACAAATTAGATTACTTCATTAGACTAATTAAAAAAAGAAAAAAAGAAAAGAAAGTTACAGATTGTTTGCCTACTGGAAAGTATATTAATTTACTGTACATGGACCTAATACTTGGTAGGGCTCCTTTTGCTTTAATTAATGCTTCAATTCAGCACGTTTATGGCACTGCTGAGTTGGTATGGAAGCCCATGTTTCTTTGACAATGGCCCTCAGCTCATCTGCATTTTTTTGGTCTCTTGTTACTCATTTTCCTCTTGACAATACCCCATAGATTCAGGTCTGGTTAGTTTGCTGGCCAGTCAAGCTGGTCAGCAGAAGGCTGTTGTGACTTTGGTTTTCAAAAATCACAATGGACCAACACCAGCAGATGACATTGCACTGTGTTTCAGGAGTGGCTTAACAAGAAAAATATGACAACTGTAGCCAAATTCCTTGACACGTCTGTATGCCTTGACCCCAGCCTCATTCCATTCCTTGTGAAGTTCACTCAGTCTTAAATCGATTTTGCCTGACAATCCTCATAAGGCTGTGGTTTTCTTTTTCTTTGATTTTGTGCATCTTTTTCTTTCACACTTTTTTCTTCTACTCAACTTTCTGTCAACATGCTTGGATACAGCACTCTGTGAACGGCCAGCTTCTTTGGCAATGAATGTTTGTGGCTTACCCTCCTTGTGAAGGGTGTCAGTGATTGTCTTCTGGACAACTGTCAGATCAGCAGTCTTTCCCCATGATTGTGTAGCCTAGTGAACCAAACTGAGAGACCATTTTGAAGGCTCAGGAAACCTTTGCAGGTGTTTTGAGTTAATTAGCTGATTGTCATGTCACCATATTCTAATTTGTTGGTGGGCTTTTGTTAAATGTGAGCCAAAATCATCACAATTAAAATAACCAAAGACTTAAACTACTTCAGTCTGTGTGCACTGAATTTATTTAATACGCAAGGTTCACAATTTGAGTCGAATTACTGAAATAAATAAACTTTTCCACAACATTTTTATTTATTTATTGAAATGCACCTGTACTTCAGTGGTAATTTATATAAATTATCAGGGAGGCACAAGGTCAAGTCGCTTGCTGAAATTGACATGGGACCTTCTGACATGGGCTTTCCATCGATTGGCAAGCATCAGAGCGATGTATGTTCCAGGAGTTTCGAATGTGGTGGCAGATTTCTTGTCCCGTCACAGAGTGGAAACTCAATCCGGAGGTAGTTCAGATGAGTTGGCATCGATTTGGAAGAGCAAATGTGGATCTCTTTGCCTCAGAGGAGTCAACACACTGCAGTCCGTTAGGTCAGGATGCACTAGCAAACACTTGGCCAGATCTGCTCCTTTATGCCTTCCCTCCAACTCCCCTAATTCTGCCAACTCTCCACAGGATACGGAGAGGACACTACAAGGTGCTTCTAGTGGCACCAAATTTGCTGGGGAGACCATGGTTCCCACTGATATACAATCTTCTCAGAGAGGAATCCTGGAGTCTGCACAAAACACAGGACCTTCTCCTTCAGTTGCAGGGACAGATTTGGCATCCAAATACAGACAGACTACAACTCTCTGTATGGCTGCTTAGGAGCCAGAATTACTGTTCAGATCCTGCAATATGAATGTGAAAAATACGATTCTGAAATCAAAACCACACTCCACCAGAAATATGTATGCTGGCAGGTGGAAACTTTTCACTGATTGGTGTACTCAGTGTGGGGTTGATTCCAGAGCAATTATCTGTGCCACTGGTGGTAAGTTTTCTGAAGTCGCTGCTAGAGAATAATATTGCACCCTCCACTCTATGAGTATACATTGCCGCAGTTTCTGCACAGCATGCATTTGTTAATGGACAACCTTTGGGATCTCATAACTCAGTGACTCATTTTCTTAAAGCTGCACAGTGATTGCGCGCTGCTCAGACTGTTAGGTGTTCCTCGTGGGACCTCAGTCTGGTTTTAAATTAATCTACACAGCACCCTTTTGAACCTGTGGACCAGGATGATCTGAAGTGGCTTTCATTGAAAACACCATTTCTTTTGGCTGTAACATCAGCTAAACATGTTGGTGAGCTACATGCATTGTCAGTCAGTGAGTCCTGTATGTTTTGGAATGCGGATAAAATGGAAGCACAAAATGGTAATCATACTGAGCTTCTCTGTACAGTGAGAGCCATGAAGGGTTATCTGAGAGTGATGGAAAATCTGCAGCATTCAGACCAACTTTTCATATGCTATGGTGGACCAAAAAAGGGGAAAAACAGAGGCTTTCGCACTGGGTCGTAGATGTAATTATCCAGCCATATAAGGTCAATAACCTTTATGTTCCAGCTTTTCGACAAGAAGCATCTCAACATCTTGGACAGCACTTAAAGGTGTTCCTCTGATGAATATTTGTGCAGCTGCTAATTGGCCATCAGCTGATACCTTTTCTAGAAACTACAGAGTTAATGTTGCGACCTCTGATACTATGGATAGAACAGTTCTGCTGGGATCCTTAAATACTGATTAGGTAGTAGAAATCTCCTTGTGACTTTGTTGTTATGAGTCATCCAGTGTGAAGCACTGCCTCTGGCAGTCAGTAAGAATGAAATATAATGAGAGTTATGCATGTAACTGCGGTTCTATGAGTTCTGGATGACCGCCAGAGAACTCTGTGACTAGGAGTCTGAGCGAAAAGATTCTGTAGAGACAGTTTGTCAGATGTCACAGGATTAAATAGGGGACATCTTCATGACATTTTGGGTCACGTGATGACTTTATTGTTATTAGACTCGACCTGTGCATGAGCAAGAGACATACTATTCAGTGTGAAGCACTGCCTCTGGCATTCATCTGGAACTCATGGAACTGCAGTTACATATGTTACTCTTGTTTATGTTCATGTGAATCATCTATGATCCACATAAAGTGAGTACGTTTTTTTATTTTTTTATGAATCTTTGCAAATAGCCTTTCCTATAAACGTATTAGTTAGCAAGTTTCGCGGCTAAAGTATAGAGTCTCTCAGAGAACTATGCATCACTTCATGGAAGAGAGGGATGGGGTGAGTGGAACTCGTAATTTTTTTATGATGACTTAATGTACTGTATGATGACAGTAGCAGAATTAATTAGGAAGGGTACAAAATCATATTGGCTACCAATATTCAAGAAAATACCACCAAACTCATTAGAAAACACTTAATATTGGATCAAAACAATAACCCAAAATACCCTGCCAGTACAGTCAAAGACTTTATGAGGGCAAAAAAAATGTAAGCCCAAATCAATAATCAGATTTAAATCCGATTGAACATTAATTTCACCAGCTGAAAAGGAGACTAAAGACAGGAACTCCCCAAAACAAGCAACAGCTGGAATTGGCTGCATTTTAAGGCTGGGGAAAAGCATTTCAAAGCATAAGACCAAAAGTCTGGTGGTGTCTATGGGCTGCAGACTCATTGCTCTGATTGCATGCAAGCGACCTGCAACTAAATATTAGCTTCTAATCTTTTATATCTGCCTTAACTTCAGCTATGAATGCCCACCTCAAATAGTGGGATGAACTCTAAAAGTGCTGTCCTTATTTGGTAAAACATGTATGTGTCGAAAGACCTAATAATAAAATGTGACATTCTGTAGTTTTGTCACATTTTGTAATAATTTGTATTTAAATACTGAAAATTCTATTGATCACAGCATTCGGGAATTTCTGCATTCCATCACAGGAGTAAATTAGATTTTAAATATATATTAAAACAGAAAATTGTTATTTTAAGTTGAAATAAAATTTCACATTATTACTATGTTTACTGTATATTTTATTTAATAAATATAGCTTTGGTCAACATATATGATTTCTTTTAAAAAATAATCTGACCCTAGTGGTTGCATAAATCCAGAGTTCTGGACTGGAGTCAAAGCAAGGTTTGAGACACACTGCTAGACAGAGGCCTTTCCTTGTTTTTGACATTCTTGTTGGGTGGACAGACTGGATTTCAAGGCACTTCCTTGACCCAGAGTTTGCTCACAGCTAACTAAGGAAGGTGCACTATGAATGAACGAGGAGCAAGGCCATCATTCCTGACTTCCTCTTCCCCAGTGCCAGGTGGAGTGGGCAGAAATGTTACTATTTGAATGCTGATCTGGACAAAGCAAGACAGTGTGTCATCAGGAGTGGCTGACATAGGAGGGAAGGGCACAAGATTAGTCCTTTTGAAGTGAAAGCTGGCGGTTCAGATCATGTGCTCTCTAGGAAAGTCTCTCTTGCCATAGAGTGGTAATGAAATGGAACTTATTTACACAGTTTCCATGGAAACTACCCATTGGATCTATTGGATTCATAACATTTGCCTTAAATCAGGGAATTTGGTTTATTTAACCTATTCAATGTTTTTTTTTTTTTTTTTTTTTTTTTTTTTGAGGTTCCTACTCTTATTCTTGAAGCAATGCCCCATCTGTGTTATAATAAAAGAAATGTTTGAAATATGTTTCATAAAAGATTGCTCTGACCTTCAAATTACATCTGTTTTCAAAGACTATTTAGTTGCAAATGACCTGCACGTGATAAATAAAGGGAGTGGATTACAGAATGTGCAATAACCTTTAAAATGTTTTCTTCAATTTCCTTAATTCATCACAAACCTGGTTTTCCTTGGAGATGAAGCTCAGGCTGCTAGAAATATACCATGCTTTGGAAGATCTGAAATGGTCATGAACTTTTTCCTTGATGAACCTGCACTCAGACTTGAATTAAACAAGTTTGAAATAGAGTCTGAAAAACAGATGGAAAGCATAGTGGAGGGGGAGGGGATACAGTTTTGCGTTAGGGAAAGTCTTATTACCTGCGTCATGGGTTTTCACTCACAGAGAAAGGCTGTCTGAAAGTAAGTCTGAAAGTAAGCTTTAGAGCCCTACTATCTCCATGCAGGCTTTCAGTGTACATGGAGTAATGTTCGGTTTGAACAACACAATGTTGTGTGCAAGAAATGGCACAGCTCTTCATTTCTCCAGTCTTCTCAACCCAACGATCGCAGTGACCCAAAGATCTTATCAGTTCATGACCAAATCACTCATGGGTTCAAGAAAATAACAACTCGGCTCACAGTGCCCTTTCGTTGCAAAGTTGTTCAAAGTGGCAGAACAACTGGCTTTCACTTACATCAAGGACGTGTCTGTCTGCGTCATGCGTTGGTGTTTCCATTACCTTATGCTCAGAACACCAGAGGAGCCACCCTACCTCATGAGCCAGACCTTTGATTGATGTGCCTCGGCCTATAGTGGTGTGGCTTTGTGGTTCTCAATATATAATATTTTGTTATGAAGTTGGACTAGAGTTGTGACCTCAGAATTTGACCTAACTGACACACTAAAAAAAAAAAGCTGTCTGCATAGATTCAGGTCCAACTTTGCTGTAACTTTAAGACTTCTGTGATTTGACATGGTTTGCGGTGACCATATTTTCCCATTTGAGATGCGTAACAGCACTTAAAAACCAAGAAAGAACAGCTTCGACAAACATATTTCAGAGTTTCCAAAGCAAACAAATTGCTTACTATTAGCCACTCCAATTAAGCTACTTTTTGCTCATGCTCAAATACTTGGGCGAAAAGCAAGCTTAATTTAACTTATCCAAAAAGACTTCTTTGCCATATCACAACGTATACTGCAAGACGAAAAGAGTTTTCCGGAAATGTTTAGGCTCTTAATTTGCCACATAAAATTTGCTCGATGTGATTTGGTACGCAGTGCAATAAACTATGCCCTGAAGGCACACTTCATTACCAAGACAAGCTCAAGAGCAGAACTGTGCTTTCCATAAGCTTGGCTCATTCCCTCACCCTCAGTGGAGAACATGAGGTTGTTTCCATATCAGATTTCTGTAACCGAACCTCGCAAAAGTTACACACTGAACCTACAATGTGTTGTGATACGTTAAGTATCAACAATATAGAAGTGTTTCCCAAACACTTAAGCCCCTGTCGAGGCCTCCATGAAGAAAAGAGGGGGTTCGTTTAAGAACTGCGCAAAGGACTTCCCCCGATGTTTACAGGTGCTATTAGTTGCACAGCAGTGACTCAGTGGGCGGGAATGTTTCTCACTTTTTATTGAGTATGAAAAGGCCACTGAAAAGATCAGCAGTTGTGGAAAATGATGAATCAGTTGCTTTTGGAAGAATCACTAGTCATTTGTTTTGAGGTGTGAAAGGATTTCTATAATTTTAGAACACTGAGCTGAGAGAGAGTATTGGTGTCCATAACCTTACACAAATGTCAAACAATTTAACTGAAAAATGTGAGTGAAAATCCACCAGGATCCACATTTTAACAAAGCATCATACTGTTCATGCCTTCAGATAATATTCTGTACTGATATAATATACTGTACTGCTAACCACAAAGCTGGAACCCCTAAATTAGCTTTAAACTAGTGTCTGCGTATGACAAAAATAATTTCATCCCAGTTTGCTTGCATTTCCCCATGAAAGTCCATTAAAGTCACATGAGAAAAAAAATATTTTAATTGTGATATAACAGAAGCATGACATAAAATCTAAATTGTGACAGAAACAATTACGAGATAAACAGTTAAAACAATGACATAAAAACTATAATTATTAGATAAAAGACTTTTTAATCATTTTCTCATCTTGATTTTTATGTCATAATTATATATGTTTAATTGTGGTTTATTAGTCACTATCTTTAGTTCATAGTACAATCTAAAACAGTGAGTATCTCCTCTCTAAATTTGTATTTTAAAATGTAAGCTAATTGTTTGTATGCTACTTACAGCCTAATTTTCAGATGAATACCTGATTACTGATTTATGTTTATGGCAGGAGTTGTTAATACTTTTACTCCATCTTTCCAGACAAATTCATTTCCCAATTTGTTTTTCTCCAATCAGAACTAAAATGAACATGTGTTATATGTTTATTACGTATAAACACATTAAAGCGTATTGAAAATCAGAAAATCAAGTAAAGTATACACTGTATACACATGTATTCATACAGAAGAGAGAAGTTTGATCGTTCCGGTTACTATCATCCTTTTGTTGTTCGTCATAGAGCCTCTAATGTACTGTTTGTTTATAAGTGAGTAAACAGTGGTGTGATCGAAATGCCATAACGCTGATACGAAATTGAATTGCTGCCTACTTGTCCTGCCAAAAAACAACAGCCCAGAGAGCCTTCCTCTCCATCCGGTGGTGGTGAAAACATTTTTTTTTTTTTTTTTGTAATTGACACCACATGTGCTTGTGTATGGTGTGTGTGTGTGTGTGTGTGGGGGGGGGGCTGTTACTCACACTCTGTACCCCTGGACAAACCATCCGTCAGCTAATATCATAGTACTGATGTAAGCGCCCTCTCCCCAAACCCCCTGCCCTCCTTACACACACCAGGCCAGGGAAGGGTGACTGTATCTGCTTTCTCTGGCCTAGCATACCCTGTGCAGATGCAGGTTGGGAGGTAGCTGGGGGCATGGTGGCTGTTGGCCAGAACTGGGAGGTCTGGAGAGATGGGGAGACTAAATGAAAAAGACTTTGTCAGGTCTTTGACAAGTTAAACCTGAAGGCAACGGTAAATCTGGAAAGCAATGTAAGCGAGTCTCTAAGATAATCCTCGTCTGTTGTGCATACTATTTCAGTGAGGCACTTTGTCTGACTATTACCCTGTTGTCTGAAGCAAAAGCAATGACCTCGATGATCCCGGCTGCATTTGATGGTTTCATGCCTGCCAGATGCATGTTCAATTCAATTCAAGTTTATTTGTATAGCACTTTTTACAATACAAATCATTACAAAGCAACTTTACAGAAAATTACGTTTTTACAATATTTAGTAGTAGCTTATAAGTGGTGACTGTCAGTTTGTGCGTGTATGAAAGGATTTTTCAGAAAAATTAATACAAGACAGAGTCAGCCAGATGATGAACATTATTTACAGCAATTATTATGTGATGTAGTCACACTTGTAGCAATATTTGTTAGTTATGTTTGTTGATTCAGGGTTAGCATCATCTGAGGTCCTCTGTGGGGTCAGCATCATCTCTTCTCAGGTCGAATTAATTTTCTTGCAAAAAAAAAAAAAAAAATGGTATTAACAAACTCCAGGTTAAGTTATATGAATTTATGAGTGAATGAGGCCTTGTTTACACCTGATATTCAGAAATGTTTTTTGTTGATCTGATCACAAGTGTATAGTGTTAAGTGATAGAGTTATTTATTTCTTACTTTTTTGACTTATTTGAATATGCTCAAGGCCTGCATCACTTCAATAATTCTCACCCTTGTAAAGGTAAATGGCAAGTCCAGGGCAAAAAGGAAGCCCAGCATCCCCCAAGAGACTGAGACTGAATGTGTTGTCAGCAAAGCTGACCTAAATGGAAATCCTGCTATCACTGTGGAATTTTATTATTTAGTCATTGTTTGATTCATAGTCACCTGGTGTCTTTCCTACCATACTCTATCACAGGACACATGAGGTGGGAAAAAAATTTTGTTCAACAATAATATGCCCAAATATGTGGTACAAGATTAGCTTTGCATAAAAACAACCTCGTGACTTATCATTTTTCATACAGCACACATATTAAAAGGGAAGGAAAGCTTGGGAAATGGTCAGCCAGTATGCAATGTGGTCATATATTTGTCATTAGATCTTCCTATTATTCTGTGGACCATTGCAGTATGAACTGGAAAAATAGCACTGATCCTCTTTGAAAACAGCAGACAAGCCTCTGACTAAGTGCTGGCCTTGTTTTGACTGAGACCACATTATTCATGTGTGGCATTTGTCACAATTAAGACATTTACAAATTGTTATTTGTCAGACACTAAAGGCATGTTTGCACTGAAAAAAGGACAATTACTTCATTTGACATAGCACAGCAGTTTACCATTGCAGACTACACCTGGTTAAACTAGATTGTACTGGAGGTGGTATGCGAAGAAAGATGAATGTTAGTCAACTCAGCTACCACAAAAAAAGTGTTTTATGATTTTGTTCAAAAAAAATAAAATAAATTAGTAATCTGACTTAAAGATACTGTCAATATACCAGACGTGCTATGCCTGCTTAGACTCTTTATCAGCTAAATTAATTTAAGGCTTTGTTTCAACCAACTGTATCTTTCAGAAAGTATCTAGCCAGGAATAACATAGCTAATATGTTCTGGTTCTGCAAGAATTAAATTTAGGATACTGTCATTAAAAAAAATTAAAACATTGGTTGCTAGGTTAGACAAAAATAAATAAATAAATAAATAGCAGCTGATCCAAGGTCGGAACCTGCAATTAATTAATTTTTTGTATATTTGCTGTCTTCTCCCCCTCAGTTTGTTAGTTTTTGTTTAGAAAATGAAGGAGGAAATGCAACAACTCTGGGAATTGGTGGCCCAGTTGGCCAAGTATTTTGCCAGCCAACTGCTATTTTTTTAAGGTGTGCATGGGCACCATCAGGTGAAAGTGCTGGTATGCCATGAGAAGCAAATGGCTGATGTCAATTTTAATCTCCTTGTGCCATTAAAGTGCCCCTATTATGAAAGGTTCATATTTTGGTATGGTTGACATGCATGCAAGGTAAGAAAAAAACAAACAAAAAAACACTTTCATTTTTTATTTTTATCTTACTTGCGCAACAAATCCCAAACGATTCGCTCAACATGTGATGCTAATCTGAGGTGATTGGTCCAGTTGGTCTCATTTTAATTTCATCATGCCTGTAATGCCTGATAAACCAACAATTCTTTACCACTCTATAATTGGCACCTAATGGCAAAGAATGAATTTGCATTTTCATTCAGACCAACACTAAAAGACCATCAAGAGGGCGGGCAATATGCTAATGTTTCATGTTGACGTCAACATGAAACGGTTTGGGATTCGTATTAAAAACGACTAATTTCAATGATTCAGAGTCGACTCTTTCTTTTGAGAGACATACATGTTCACTTTCAGATTTAAAACTTTGCAGGATCTTTTCATTTACTTAGAGCTATGTTACACACTTCGTGAAAGGTAATTTTCAAAAATCCTTAATAGGATCCTAAATAAATCCTTAATCTTTAAATATAATGAATGGGTTTCACTGAGCTAAAGATGTCTAATTTATGGTGGTGATAGTTCACCCTACTCAAAAGGCTTTGGGAAATGATTAACCACAGACCTTTATACAGACCTTTAAGTCAGTGACACTATAGATGGTCATAGGGTGTATCTAAGTGCCTTATTAGCAATGTTACTGGCTTATGTGTTTTGTTTCACTAGAATATATCTACTTTTTGGATTGCTTTGTACTGCATATACCTGTGGTTGATTGCTATTTGCATATGCCTTTTAGAAAATCAGCTTTTCAGTATAACCATATTGTCTTCTCAGTTCCCCTTACTGGTCTTAATCTACTTATAAATATATATATAAAAAAATGTTTGGACATTTTAATTTGTTGATTTTAAAAGGTTGTCAGTTAAGTAAGAATCAACGTCACAACCTTGATAGTTAAGACAAGAAATATCCTCTGAGCCACTCATGGTCACAAAGGGGGTTAATCATGACTATAACTGAAATCCAGGATTCGGCCCTGCTCTGCACAGTAAGGCTTAGGTGTATTTTTGGTTAATATTATTTTCCCTGAACATGACTGGAGTGATGCATTTTCATTTTAAAATTTCCATTCTAAATTAAGACATCTCCCACAGATTTCCCTGTTTGTTGCTGCCGTCTGTTTTGAGTGTTTCTTAAATAAAAGATAAAGTGTTTCTTTATTGTCTATTTTTCAATCTTGAAATCAGTTTTATTCACCATAATTTTCATTTCTATGACGTGTGAATATATCCCTCATTGTATTCTACAACAAAAACAATCAGAGCACCTTGTTATCATTAGTTTAATATTTATATTTGCCATGTTGGCTACTAAACCGTTTGCATCGGTAGCATGGTTGCCGCTAATCTTGCTTACATAGCTTAAACTTCATTCTTTTACACATTGTGTAAATTAAATTGTGGATTTGTGGGTGCACTGGTAGCGGAAGACGCAAGCCAAGCCCCAAGGACCTAATTTGTCAGGAGCCAAGTGAGGACATCTTCCCCTCCACCATCTCCAGTCTTCAAGATTTCCACCCGTAACCGCTTCGCTCCCCTCTGCAAGACAGAATGCGATGGTGTGATCGTCGGAGACTCGTTGGGCATGTCAGGTGCTACCCCTGCTAAAGGTAAAGTGCACACTCACTGTTTCCCTGGTGCTCATGTCATCAATGTTTCTGTGCAGATACCCGCGATCCTCCCATGTATCAACGAGGACACAAAATTATTAAGCCTCTTATTAAGAAACCACAACTAGATCCAATCACACAATGTGACTTTGCTGCAGCCTTGAATTGAGCTGCTGGTTTCATCTGGCCAGTAGTGAACTACACAAGGGCATACGGGCACAGCGGCACAACGGCACAGCGGCTTCCAAGGACTGGTTTGTCACAATGGATCTCAAAGATGCGTACTTCCATGTCTTCATCCTTCCACAACACAGGAAGTTTTTGAGGATTGCTTTCAGGGGCGAAGCTTACCAATATCGAGTACTTCCCTTCGGCCATGCATTCTCAGCACACGCTTTTATGAAATGTTTAGATGCAGCTCTGGTTCCTCTGCATATGAAGGGCATCCACATTTTGAATTTTATCGACAATTGGTTGATTCTAGCTCAATCGGAACAGATGGCAGTTCGCTCACATGGGGAAGCTGGGTTTGAAACTGAATGCCAAGAAGAGCACCTTCTCCAGTTCATCGTGAGTCGATCATCATGTCAGTCAAGAGAGTTAAAGAAGGCCAGTCACTCACTGTCAAACAGTTTCAGAGACTGTTAGGTCTGATGGCAGCTGCGTACAACGGGTTACCTTTTGTCCTGCTGTACATGAGACTCCTACAGTGGTGGCTCAATTTTCTCTCAGGGGGAATCCTCTTCAAACTATCAAGGTCACACGGCGATACCTTTGTGCCTTAGACATGTGGAAGAAACCTTGGCTCTTGAATAAGGGCCCGGTGCTGGGAGCTCTTTGTCGTCATGTAACACTAGCAACAGATGCGTCCCTCACCAGTTTGGGTGTGATCATGAGGGCCCAACCTGCCCACGGTCTGTGAAGCGGTTGCCATCTGACATGACATATCAATTGTTTAGAGATGCTAGCTGTGTATCGAGCATTGAAACATTTCCTCCCAGACCTGAGAGGTCACCATGTATTGGTGCGCATGACAACACATCGATTGTCTCTTATATCAATCACCAGGAAGGTTTGCATTAGTGCCCCTTCTACAAGCTGGCACACCAGATCCTTCTCTGGTCCCAGGACAAACTCCTCTCACTCAGAGCAGTGTATATTCTTTGGAGATTGAATGTGGGAGCGGACATACTGTCGAGACAGGGGCCGAGGCCCGGGGAATGGAGGTTTCACCCCGAGGTGGAGAAGCAGATATGGAGAGTGTTTGGCAAAGCCCAGGTGGACCTCTTTGTAACTCAAGAGACATCGCAATGTCCCTTCTGGTTCTCTCTAGTTCATCCAGCTCCTCTGGGACTGGACGCTATGGTACAAACCTAGCTGTGGCTTCATTTGTACGCCTTTCCCCCTATTGCTCTGCTCCCAGGAGTTCTGGCGTGTGTACGTAGATTGCATTGCAGTACCTGCAGTTAGAATAAAATTAACTTTAAATGGGAGGGGCCAACCTGCCCGCGGTCTGTGGAGCGGTCACAATGTCTGACATGACATATCAATTGCCGGGATGGGGTCCATATTCTATTAGTGGCCCCCACCTCTCTCAGGTGCAGGGCAAGATAATTCACACTCGCCCGAAGTTGTGGAAACTGTGGGTGTGGCCCCTGGGGCGGGGGCAGCTCATAGCATCCGGTCTCTCAACCGAGGTTGTTGAGACCCTCCTCCAATCTAGAGCTCCCTCAACAAAGAAACTGTATGCCCTGAGGTGGGAACTCTTCAGCTCATGGTGCAGAGACCACCAGCTTGACCCAGCTAACTGCCCAGTTGGTACAGGTCTGGAGTTTCTCCAGGCTAGGCTCTCTGCAGGGTTAACTCACTACACCTTAAAGGTTTACATGGCAGCCATTGCTGCTTACCATGTCCCTTTCAATGATCAATCAGTGGGTAGACAGCCCCTAGTTACACGTTTCCTCTGTGGTGTGCTGACCCCCTGGAACTTGGTTGTGGTCCTAGAGGCTCTTTGTAAAGCTCTATTCGAGCCAATACATGATATCTCAGATAGACATCTGACTCTTAAGACTGCCCTGTTACTGGCTATCAACTCTCTCAAGAGAGTTGGAGATCTTCAGGCCCTCTTGGTGGCACCTACCTACCTAGACTTTGCCCCTAGTTTGCCCAAAGCATAATTATACCCTTGAGCAGGTTATGTTCCTAAAGTTCCCTCTGTCACACCACGACCCATAGCACTGTAGGCCTTTTGGGAGCCAGACCAGGAAAAGCTAAATTGTATCTGTCCGGTTCGAGCACTGGACGCATACGTCCACAGAGGTGCCCTGTGGAGAAAATCAGACCAATTATCAACCAATTATCAAAGGTTATCAACATATCCTATGAATCCTCTGGTCTTCCCCCTCCTTTGGGAGTCAAGGCTCACTCTACTCTCACTCTATAGGCAGGGATTTGGAAGTCTGGCAGCATGGGCACATCGTTCCCCAAAGTGTTCGATGCATCTCGAGTTCAAAAAGAGGAACTTCCCAAGGTTGTGAATGTAACCCTAGTTCCTTTCGAAGGAACAAGACGCATTTTCGCATCACCACACTCCCAGCACCCCTGCCGGCACTTGCTTCCCTACTCGAAGCTGAAGCCAGCTGCGCGGCGTGTGCTTTTATAGCTTCCTGGTCATTATGACACCCTGCCCATGATGTCACGCCCTTCCATTGGACAGATTGGACATGAAATTCAGAGTTGGTCTCCGAAGGCGTTCGCCAAAGGCATTCCCCAAAGGCGTTTGACGCAGCATCTCATTCCTTCGAGGAACTAGGGTTACATTCGTAACCTTGGGACGTTTTCCACTGATTTATTATTGTTTTGTATTTGTTTTGTTTGTTTTTTGAGACTTTGCATTTTTAGGAGAGACTGAAATTGTTACGATCATTTTACTTTAGAAAATTGAGAAGCACTGCAAGTCAGACCCTGTTTAGGTGTGTTGAGTATTAAAAATACTCAATTTTTTTTCTTTTTTTTCTACTTCGCTTGTTGTTTTTTTATTAGCCTGCCATCCTTACGACCAGTGGATGCTCCTGCCAATTCTCCCAGGGGAGGGATGGTTGGGGGGCAAATGTTTGCTTGATAAATGAGGATAAGTCACCCATTCAATTGATGATGTAACAGCTAGCTAAAGATGTAAAGGAAACTGAACTACTATAGTATTCATTAAAAATAAACTGACATTAGGAATCAATCTCTTGCTCTCCTTATATTTCTATATGCATGTTAACACAATTCAGCAGCAAATGAAGACTGATACCAGGATGTGGTTTTCCCCATTTTTTTTTACTTCTATTTCAGTTTAATAATAAATAATTGAAGTCACATAAATCACTGTTTACACAACTCACTTATATTACACTGCTCATTTATATCACATGCCTCACTTACATTACACTGCTTACTTAAATTACTCACTTATATCATACTGCTCCCTAATATCCATAAGCATCTTTGCCCTTTCGTGTTTTTTTCACCTTCTCAGAGAGATGATGCATTTCAGTGACACCTGTAGCATGCGATGTCCGTCACGCTCTCGCGATGGAACAAAATGCAGCGGTAAATTAGCAGAATACCACACCCTCGAAAATCCTCATTTATACGACTTCCCTCCCTTTGGAGATACCTGTTTGATGTTTAAATTTGGTCTTGGCTGTCCTAATTCTTTAATTGCCGAATTATCCTTATTGTTACGATGATTTAATGGGATTTACTTCAATGACGCGATAGAATTAATTTACGCTGAGGTAACAATCGCCGTGATGTCGATCAACTTCAGCTGACAAAGGCATAGTTGTCCTTGTCCCTGTCTCTCTTTTTTTTTTTTTTACACATTTGATAAAGATATTAAAGTAGTTTTCATTTTCTTCTTGTTGTTAAAATTTAAAATAGTTTTTAAATATTATTGGATGTCACTGTTCCCACCAGTCCTTGCACAAGTAAAGGTTACGCACGATGATGAAAGCACGTTAGGGCTAACCCTCCCAGAACTTATTGAGATTGCATTGCAGTGCTTGCAGTTAGAAAAAAAAAAAAAAAACTTTGAATAAAAAGTCTATGAGAGCACTCGGGGCGATTCTCAGTTTGACAGAAATTGCCCAAAAAGGGGTGGTACTGCACAAAAAAAGACTCGACTCTGATTGGACTATTTAGAGGCAGCACAAAGAGTCTATAATAGTGAAAGCTAGCGTAACACTGTGGTTGAATGTAAAATTTAAAAAATTCCTCCCTTTCCTTTGGTGGTGCGTCGCCCAATCGCCCTAAAGGAGAAACCATTCATTTTAGTTTGTATGTACGGATTTAATTTAGATTTAGATTATAGTGTATACGTATAGTCTTTTGCTTCTAAAATGTTTGTACTTAGTGGCACAAACCCTGATTCACCGCCAAGGCAACTAGTATTGAGAATGCTCACTAGCAACCTCAATGCCAGCCCCTGGCGACATGCAAAATAAAAGTTGCTACTAGTGTGAATACAGCTTAAGAGTTAATGTCATCCATCCAGTGTTGTTCGTAATTCAGTTTGTGTCTTGATACTTTGTAAAACTTGAATTTGAGGTGTTATACAGAAGTGTTTGAAATTGTTAACCTTTTGGAGGTTTACCAAGGTTGAAAAGAAGTTCCAGGGAACTTGATTATTTTTATTTTTCATTTTATTATTTTATTCTATTGAAACAAATCAAAAAGACGAAAATCTAGTCTCTTACTAAAATAAATTAGTAATTGTTTAAAAGCAATACAGTTGAAAGTTATTTATTTTACTTACCTTGGAGTAGCGGCATCTCACTTGCACTATAAGGTTTAGCTGGGTGGGAATGTGAATTTGAGCTGTCACTTTGCATCACATGTATACAGTAGTTCCTCTTCAGGAACTCGAGCTGCGTCGAGAACGTTTGGGGAACACGTCCAGCTTGACGTCTCTGAATAACATGTATAATCAGTCCAAAGGAAGGGCGAGACGTCATAGGCAGGTGAGGTCAGAGACAAGAAAGCATAAAAGCATGAGCGGTGAAGCCGGATATCAGCCTTGTGTCTTCAGCAAGCGCTCTGTGTGTGTGTCAGTTGCTATCTGTTTGTGAGTCTTATTTAGTGTCGTTTGTCCACTGATAAACTCCATTGTCAAAGCTTCAATCAAGGGAAGTTTTGGGCGAGAGCAGGCAGCGCTCAGGCTGTGTTTTTCCCTGCCAAAAAAACAAAAAACAAAACAAAAAAAAGGATAGGGACACACGCTGCTCGTGTGTTGTCTGCTTGAGAGTGAAGCGCGCAGTGTCAACTCTCGAGGGAGTTGACGGCTGCGATGCGAGCCTTTGCTTCACTCTCAGAAGGCTCTCTTTGAAAAGAGAGCTTTCACTGGCGTTTCACTGGTGCCAGTCCCGCTTTCGCCGAGGCGAAACGGTGGTTGTGCTCGCGGGACTCGCTTTCGGATCTGCTGGAAGGAATGTAAGACGGGCAAGTCCCTATCTTCTTTCTTAGCCACCAGATCCGGCGCCCGCTCTCTGTGGTCTGAAGCCCGCGTTTGCGGTACTTTCTCCCCGATGAGAGGGCGCGACGGCGCTGCCTGTCTTTCTTTCTCTGAGGAGATTGATGTGGAAAGGCGTCGATGAGCTCGCCAGTTACACAAGCACCAGTCACACAAGCACCAGTTGCACAAGCATTTTATGCCTAATATTAACATAAGCAGCATTAATGAAGAGTGGAGCTCGTGCAGTCAGCTCTCGGGGGGCTGACTGTGCTTTTCTCACTGTTAAGCGCTCCGCTTTCGCCGGGCAGTTGCGGTCGCGCGGTTGCCGAGGCACAGCGGTGACCACGATAGCGGGAATCGCACATGATCTGGTGAACGGGTTGGAGAAGGCTCGTCCTATCTCCACCCGTGTTCACTAGATCTAGAGCTCGTGCTCGAGGCTTTGAAACCAGCGCTGCAGTTTCTTCACCCTCTGAGACAGCTCGCTGCAGCATCCATCTTTCTCTGAGGAGATTGATGTTGTTTGTGTGACTGAGTAGCATAAAATAATATATATATATAAAAGACATGAGCGCTGCCGAGGCAACGCGTGTATTACATGGTTTCATTTTTATGTGAGTTTTTCTACACCAGACCATGTTGAATAGTTTGGTTGCTGACTACAATTAATTCTAAGGAATAAAATGATATTTATCTGACTATGTGAAGTTAGATGTACAGGGGCTCTAGGGATGTGATTTTTTTGTGAGAACACGTGTGTACCGCTCTTCCTCTGAGGAGGTTGAGGCGGTCAGGGGCTGCTGGGCGGAGCAGTCCCAACCGTGTTCCAGCCCCACGTGCCGGGGGTGTCACTTTTGTACTCTGCAGACGCTAGAGTCAAAGTGGTGCTCCCAGGCCGAAGGCTTCTAGTGGAAAGCAGTTCTACGGACCGTTGTTTTCACTGGATAGCCTTCATCATAATGTCCTGACACCTAGGACATTTTGAGGGCCAGCTCCCTCTGGGGAAGAGTGGTGTACACCGCATTACACGGTTCCCGTCTCTCCTCAGTGCCCTCAGGAGATCGTTCTGCCAACCCTGCCGGTGTTCCAGGGCGCAGCGATCTCCGGCGAGCGCTTCTCTCAGTTACCAGCCGGAAACGTAGCGGTGCTGAGAGGCTCGCTACCTCTACGGAGGTCTCTAGAGCAGCTAGTACGGTCGTCCCCTGCCATTCCACTGCTTCAGGGCACCAAGCTAGTGGCTCTAGGCACACCAGAGGCCAGTCTCGCGAGACTGGTTCCCTTAGGAGGTCACATGGCGGTGTGGGAGCCCCTGCCAAGTGTACTTCACGGGGTCCTGCCCCGAGCAGGCTCTGGTCTAGTCTTCCTAGCAGACGATGTGGGTCTGAGGACTGTCGTACATTACACGGTGCCCGTCTCTCCTCAGTGCACTCAGGAGATCGATCTGCCAAACCCTGCCGATGTTCCAGGGCGCAGCTGTCTCCAGCGAGCGCTTCTCTCAGTTACCGGCCGGAAACGTAGCGGTGCTAAGAGGCTCGCGACCTCCTGGGAGGTTTCCAGAGCAGCTAGTTCGGCTGTCTCCTGCCGTTACGCCGCTTCAGGGCACCGAGCTAATTGCGCTGATGCAACCAGAGATCAGTCTTGAGAGGCTGATTCCCTTAGTAGACTATATTGCAGCGTGAAAACTACTGCCAAATGTGTCTCAGTGGGTCCTGCACACTGTAGTGAGAGGCCACAGAATCCAGTTCTGGTGGGCCCCAAGCAGGCTCTGGTAATGGAACAGAAGTAGACTCTCTCTGAGGAATGGAGACCATTGAGGTGGTCCCTCCTTGGGTCGCAGAGTCCGGGTCCTACAGCCGGTACTTCACTGTTCCGAGGAAGGATGAGGTGTTGTGTCCTTTCCTAGATCTGTGCTTTTTAAACCTCTCAGTCAGGGGACTGAAGTTTAGCACGACTGCACAGGCCAAGTCCGAGGACTGGTGTGTCACGATCTATCAAAAGATGCACTTATCTCCATCCTTCTTCATCGGAAGTTCCTGAGGTTTGCTTTTGGGGGCAAAAGCCTACCAATAAGGATCTTCCACTGGCCTTGCACTCTCACCCCACACTTTCCCGACTCAACCACATTGTTGATTGGTTGATATCAGCTGAATCTGAGCAGATGGTGGTTCGGCACCGAGGTGTCATTCTCGCTCACATGAAAGAGCTGGGGTTAGGACTTAACGCCAAGAAAAGTGTGCTTTCTCCAGTTCAGAGAACCACTTATCTGGGCATGGTGTGGGATTCGACCACGATGCAGACACGTATGTCACCTGCTCGGATCGAGTCGATCCTCACTGCAGTCGCGAGAGTGAGAGAAGGCTGGTCACTCACTGTCAAGCAGTCACGGAGATTGCTGGGTCTGATGGCAGCTGCGTCCAACGTGAATACTATTGGCCTGCTGTACATGAGACCCCTACAGTGGTGGCTCAAGACCAAGGGGTTCTCCCTGAGGGGAAACCCACTTCGCATGCTAAAGGTCACGCGGCGCTGCCTACATGCCTTAGATATGTGGAGGAAGCCTTGGTTCTTGTCCCAGGGCCCGGTGCTGGGAGCTCCTTGTCACCGCGGTATGCTAGTGACGGACGCGTCCCTCACCGGCTGGGGTGCGGTCATGAATAGTCACCCTGCCCATGGTCTGTGGAGTGGTCGCCATCTGACATGGCACATCAACTGCCTGGAGATCCTGGCCGTGCTTTGTGCACTTCATTATTTTCTCCCAGACCTAAGAGGTCACCATCTGTTGGTGCGCACCGACAACACAGCGGTGTTCTCTCTTACATCAACCATCAAGGAGTTCTGCACTCACGCCGTTTATACAACTAGCATACCAGATCCTTGTGTGGGCCCAGGACGAATTCCTCTCACTCAGAGCAGTTCACATTCCTGGGCATCTTAATATGGGAGCAGACATCCTGTTGAGGCAGGGGCCGAGGCCCGGGGAATGGCGGCTTCACACTGAGGTGATGAAGCAGAGTTGGAGATGTTGGCCAGACTCAGGTGGATCTGTTTGCGACTCGAGAGACATTGCACTGTCCCCTCTGGCTTCCTCTAACTCATCCAGCTCCACTGGGGCTGGACGCCATGGTACAGACATAGCCGAGGTTTCATCTGTACATTTTTCCCCCGATTGCTCTGCTCTCAGGAGTTCTGGAGAGAGTGCGCCGGGACGGAGTCAAGCTGCTGTTAGTAGCCCCGTTCTGGACGGGCCGGGTATTGTTCCTGGGCCTGATTTCTCTTTTTGATGGCACTCCATGGGAGGTTCCTGTCAGGAGAGATCTCCTCTTGCAGGCGGAGGGTACGCCCCCGCATGGAGCTTAGAGGCTGTAGGTGTTGTCTCTGAGGAGGCACAACTCTTAGCTTCTGGTCTCTCAACCGAGGTTGTAAGACCGTTCTCCAGACCGCCAGCTCGACCCAGTTAACTGCCCGGATGGTACAGTGCTGGAGTTCCTGCAGGCTCTCCGCAGGGATGACCCACTCCACCTTGAAGGTCTACGTGGCGGCCATGGTGGCCTACCACGCCCCTCTCGGTGGCCAGTCAGTGAGCAGAAACCCTCTGGTTACATGTTTCCTCCATGGTGCGCTGAGGCTGAGGCCTCCGGCCAGAAGAAGCTTAAGCTAAGCGGTGATCAGGATGCTGTCCTAAGTCTCGAGTCCTCTGATCTCCCCTGTCCTGGGGGTCAAGACTCACTTCCTTCTAAAGTTTGGCATTGGACGGGTTGTCCCCAATTTCTGTCAGGCTTCTCTCCTTCTCTTGCTTTACCTGTGCTCTTCCACACTAGGCAGAGATTGGAAAGTCTAGCGGCGTGGGCATTCTCGTTCCCCAAATGTTCTCGACGCAGCTCGAGTTCCTGAAGAGGAACGTCTAAGGTTAAGTATGTAACCCTGGTTCCTCGAAGGAACGAGACGCTGCGTCGCAGTGCCACACTTCCGGCATCTCTGGCTGGCGCTTGCTTCATCCTTTGAGGCTGATATCCGGCTTTGCCGCTCATGTTTTTAAAATAAAACATATACACATTGTGCATATTGAGACTTGAAGCACCAGAGTAGGGATCAAGATCCTGTTACTTTATTAAGTCTTCCAGGGTTACGTTTTCATCTCCCCAATGGAACAAGGATTACGGTTTCATTACATATGGAGCTGTTTGGTAGATCGTGTCATAAGTCACTTGTCTAGTAAACTCTGCCTGGGCTCATAGCTCCCTCATCTCCACCATGGCCCATCATCCCTCTTGTTCCACTGGGCTCCCTCGTCCAACGGTCTCCACCTTGGTCACTTGAGACCATCCGCCACCTTTGGGACTTCACTCCTCCTGCCTCGCCTCGTCACTCCATCCCTCTGGTTCTGTCACACTCCTCCTTCCCTCTGGCTACGACTTTATCCTCACCTCATCCTCTACCTCGGCTGCCAGAGCCTGCTGCTTCGCCTTGGCCCTACGGATCCTCAGGGTCACCCAGGCTCTGCATCTGCTTGGCTCCATCTGGGTCACCATCCATGCCAGCATCATCGCAGGAGCTCACACCCATGGATCCTCCGCTCAGGTTTCTTCCATGGTTCCTACCTCCTGCGACTCTGCCATGGGACTTCATCTTGGCTGGGCTCTGGTGGTCTAGCTCCTTCCTTCATCCTCACCTCCCTGGTCCTGGCTGCTCCATCCTCCAACTCTTCATCGTCTCCTATCTTTTATCTGTCTTGTGACCTTGTTTTCTCCTCATGTTTTTTAATTGGATTTGTTTCACCTGCCCTTAATCAATTATGTTGCTACCTTATGTGTACTTATACTCTACTCTTGTCTCTGTCAGTCGTCTGATCTCGTCAGTTTGTGTTAGTCTGTATGTGTGGATTTTGCCCTGTTCCTTGGATTTATTAAACATTTTGAACTCTTCTTTGTCATCTTATGCCTTTTGGATTTTATTCACACCGTAGTGTGACAGGCGGTTCCTTGGGTGGAAACTTGCAGATTAGGGGGTGATAATATTATAAGAAGATCCCCTTTCTATGTCACTGGGAAGTGAAATCTGACACGCTCTGTTTTTATTCACAAGCTTGCAGAGAAAGTCTTACCAAAAAAAGATTTTACCAGGTTAATCTTTTTCACTTTTCTTGGGTTGAAAGATGCACCAGAAACCTCATTATAGCACTTAAATATGGAAAAAAGTCAGATTTTTCTGATATATCACCTTTAAAGTAAAATGTTAACTATGACTGAATATCTGATAAAGAATTTGATAAGAAATTAAACCACATTTGATGAATTTTGTCCAATTTTACTGCTTTCAAATCACAGTATGAGGATGAATTGCCTTCACTTGCACTGATAAAAAGCTCCTGAGTTAAATTAGTTTAATAGTTAGATATCCAAATAAATACAGTATACTGTATACTGCATTACCAAATCTGCATCTACACCTTGTTTCAAATCATCTACATGTGTTTTAGTCCTCTAAAATGAAGAATGAATAAAGATCAAACAGTCGTGGTAGATAGCATATTTGTTTTTCTAAAGATATTTAGATAATAAATTATATTAAGTCCATTTTAGATATCATTTTTATGAAATATTACAGTAATTATGAGAGTAACTTAAAATGTATAATTTACATATACAACATATCATCCAGCAGCAGTTAAAATTTGGAGGAGTCTGTAAGATTATATTCACAGCAGTGGCAACCACAGACCACAGCATTTCTGAGAGTTGAAATACTACGAAAGACCCAAGTGACTGTACATTTCAGCAGTACTTATGCTGTGATCAAAAACACTATCTACAGTTTGCTCATTTCGCCATGCTGATTTTTGAAAAGTTGCCTTTTTTTCCACAAGGTATATCAGTGCATGATCACAAAATCATAATCATAAATTTCATGTCCTAGGTTTTGTTTTCTCTGTTTCCATTGTTCCCATTTGCATTTGTATTTATATGCCATATGTGTTTAGCATATATACTGTACCTTATGTGTTTTGGTTATCTTTGGTCAATTCTCATTAATATTTAGTTGAGTATGGTTATGGTAAATGTCTGCCCTACAAAGACAAAGACCTTAACTCGCTACAGTATGAAACTGAGAAAAATTACTTTAAAGATTTTTTATTTGTCCAGCCATATTACTTATAGCTAGGACACTGGGAATTTGGCAATTCGATGTTTTAGTAATGAAAATGATCTACATTAAAAAATTGTGATCTAAAATTAGATTTTTACCCCTATTGTTAATTTATTGTACTCCGCCTTTGCAATGTCTGCAAAAAGTGAGAAGTCAAACCTAGGCAAAAGCCAGACTTCCACACTATCAGTATTTGGTTGCTGATCACCATGTTCAAAATGGTTGTAGAAACACCTGTGTAAAATCTCATGATAATGGGATGTATCATAGTCTGTTGCATATAAAGGGTGACAGTTTTAATTGTTTTTTTGACTGTCACCTTTATTTATATAGCGCTTTTTTAACAAAATATATTTTGACAAAGCAACTGAACAGCATTAAATAGGAAAACAGTGTGTCAATAAAGCAAAAAGGCAGTTCATCACTGAATTCAGTGATGTCATCATCCAGCTCAGATCAGTTTAAATAGTATGTGTGCAATCAACTCGATAATATCGCTGGAAATTAAGTGTCCACAACTAAGCAAGTCAGAGGCTACAGTGGCAAGGAACCAAAACTCCATTAGTGACAGAATGGAGAAAAAAACTTGGGAGAAACCAGGTTCAGTAGGGGGGCAAGTTCTCCTCAGGCCAGACGAAATCAGCAGTTCAATTCCAGGCTGCAGCAAAGTCACATTGTACAGAAGAATCATCTGTTTCCTGTGGTCTTGTCCCTGTGGCCATCTAGGAGACATGGTCTTGACTGTGGATATGTTTCTGGGGCTCATCTAGTTGGCCTGGTCGCCACTGACATTCAGGTCTTTAGAGGTCCTCTCTTGATGCAGATACACCATCTGCGCTGGATACGTACAGGATCTGGGAGACTGCAGTGACCATCTGATCTGGATAATAAGAGAGAAACAGACTAATATTAGCATACAGTAGATGCCATTCTTCTAAAGATGTAGCAAGTACATTGTGTGTTATGGTAAGTGTTCTGGTTTTCCTAATTAATGAAGCCTAAAAATACTTTGATTTGAATATTACAAATGTGTTAGTGTGTTATGTGTAAGCCAGGTTAAAGAGATGGGTCTTTAATCTAGATTTAAACTGACAGATTGTGTCTGCTTCCCGAACAATGTTAGGTAGCTTATTCCAAAGTTTGGGCATTAAATAGGAAACTGCCGCCCGCTGTTGATTTTGAAATTCTAGGTATTATCAAATTGCCAGAGTTCTGAGAATGCAGTGGATGTGGAGGACTAGAGTGCAATAAGAGCTCGCTCAAATACTGAGGTGCTAAACCATTCAGGGTTTTAAAATTAATAAACAAAATTTTCAAATCTATATGATGTTTGATAGGGAGCCAGTGCAGTGTTGACAGAACCAGGCTGATATGGTCATACTTCCTGGATCTAGTAAGAACTCTAGCTGCTGCATTTTGGACTAGCTGGAGTTTGTCTTTTAAGCTTGCAGATCAACCACCCAGTAAAGCATTACAATAATCTAACTTTGAGGTTTATTTGGATGAATTTGCATGCACTTGATGAATGCATGAATTAACGTTTCTGTATTTGACATTGAGAGCATAGGTCATAATTTAGATAGATTTTTTAGATGTAAAAAAATGCAGTTTTACAAATGCTAGAAATGTGGCTTTCAAAGGAAAGTTGGCTTTCAAATAGCTCACCTAGGTTCCTAACTGATGACGAAGAATTGACAGAGCAGCCATCAAGTCTTAGACAATGATCTAGGTTATTATATGCAGATTTTTTGGTCCCCCTTTTTTTTAGTCCCTCTGTTTCTTTTTTATTTAAAGAATTTAGCAGTAAGAAATTACTCCTCATCCAGGTTTTTATATCGACAATGCATTCCATTATTTTTTTCAAATTGGTATGTTTCTCCGGGCCGCGAAGAAATATAGAGCTGAGTATCATCAGCATAACAGTGAAAGCTAACACCGTGCTTCCTGATGATATCTCCCAAAGGTAACATGTAAAGCGTGAAAAGTAACTGACCTAGTACTGAGTCTTGAGGTACTCCATACTGCACTTATGATCGATATGATATCTCATCATTCACTGCAACAAAACGATGGCGGTCAGATAAGGAAGATTTGAACCATGCTAATGCACTTCCATTAATGCCAACAATGTTTTCTAGTCTATTCAAGAGAATGTTGTGGTCAATAGTGTTGAACGCAGAACTAAGATTCAATAGCACTAATAGAGAGATACATGTACAACCATGATCACATGATAAGAGCAGGTAATTTGTAACTCTAAGGAGAGCAGTCTCAGCACTATGATACGGTCTAAATCCTGACTGGAAATCCTTACAGATACCACTTATCTCTAAGAGGAAACATAATTGTGAAGATACTGTCTTTTCTAGTATCTTGGACAAAAAAAGGAAGATTTGACATCAGTCTGTAATTAACTAGTTCTTTGGGTTTTAATTGTGTTTTTAGGAGCTTAGATCATATCATTTACAAGAAGTGCTTTAGTAGAAAGAGACCTGATATTCAATAAGACAAGCTTCAAATATGTTTTGAGCCCCAAATAATTTAACAAATGGTTTCTCAGTGGTTTACAGCAGTATCAAATGTACTTAAAAACTTACTAAAAGTTTACCAAAGTTTGACTCCAAGAAAAAGCCCCATTTTCAAAATGGCAGCCGCCAGGTCCTTAAAATCACCATTACTCCTTTGTATTCCTCCTAGACCAGAAATATTGGTGCCTGATACATGTTTTGGCCATGTAATATTCTAATTAGCATATTTGCATGATAGATAAGTGATTAAAAGTATAATTATATATTAAAGCAATTGGTTACAAGCATATTTATGGGAAAAAGAAGTACAATTTCTCTCATGTACAGGTACATGTAAAAAATAAAATAAAATAAATAAATTGGAAAGTACTTTATTTTTTTGTAATTTAATTGAAAAAAGCTAACTTTTTTTGTATTTTAGATTCATTGCAAACAAAATAAAATATTTAAAGAGTTTTTTGTTTGAGTTTGATGGTTACGACTTACAAAACAGAAATGTTCAACTTCTCCAAAGTATGTTTAATTATGCACTCAATACTTGTTGGGTCTCCTTTTGCAATTACTGCCTGTGGCACTGCAGGTTGCTTCGATAGCCGCCTTCAGCTCCTCTGTATTGTTTTTCAGATGTTACTTAACTTCCTCTTCACAATACTTCATAAATTCTCTGTGAGGTTCAGGTCAGGTGAGTTGGCTGGCCAATCAAGCACAGTAATATCGTGGTCAGCAAACCACTTGGAAGTGGTTTTGGCATTGTGGGTAGGTGCTAAATTCCTGCTGCAAAATTAAATCAGCATCTCCATTAAGCTTGTCAGCAGATGGAAGCATAAAGTGCTCCAAAATCTCCTGGTAGATGGCTGCATTGACTTTGGACTTGATATAACACAATGAACCAACACCAGCAGAAGTCACGGCACTCAAATCATCACTGACTTTAGAAACTTCACACTGGACTTTGGATTCTTTGCCTCTCCAGTCTTCCTCCAGACTCCAGACCTTGATTTCCAAATGAAATGCAAAATTTACTTTCATCTGAAAAGAGGACTGTGGACCACTCAGCAACAGTCCAGTGATTTTCCTCCTTACCCCAGGTGAAATGTTTCTGATGTTTTTTTTTTTCTGGTTCAGGAGTAGCTTGGTTTTAGGAATGTGACAGCTGTAGCCCTTTTCTTGAAGATGTCTGAGCATGATTACTCTTGATGCACTGATTCTGGCTTCAGTCCACTCCTTGTGAAGGTCCCCCAAGTTCTTGAATCGGCTTTTCCAGACAATCATCCCAAGGCTGAAGTCATCCCTAACTTTTCCTACCACACTTTTTCCTTCCAGTCAATTTTCTATAAATATATTTTGATACAGCACTCTGTGAACAGCCAGACATTTCAGCAATGACCTTCTGTGGCTTACCCTCCTTGTGGAGGGTGTCAATGATTGTCAAGTCAGTAGTCTTTCCCATAATTACATAACATGAGTTAAATTGTTTACATCTCTGGTTCACCCCAAACAATGTTAACCTAACAGTATTCTCACAAAATAATGTATTCCATAAGTATGTAATCATGTCAGTGCAATTTAGACAGGTCCAATGGATTCATAGACCCAGAAAACTTGGGATTAGACACCAAGATTACTTGACTACTGGTCAACCCTTTTGTAAAACAATGTGCACACATAAGGTTTAAACAAACTCAGTGCTGACTGGTCAACATTATTACACTTCAGTTCAACAGAGCATCTCTTTTTTTTTTTTTTTTTTTTTTTTTTTTTTGCAACAGACCAGTATAAGTAGGCCTAATAAAGAAACCAAAAATGCTGGTACATGTCCCTACATACAGTACTGTTCACTATTATTGGCACCCTTGGTAAATATGACCAAAGGCAGCTGTGAAAATAAACCTGCCTTGTCCTCTTGATCTTTCCTTTAAAAAAATCACAAAATTCTAAACTTTCATTGAAGTAAAACAAATGAAATTGGGGGCATAAATCTCATTGTGAAATAAATGTTTTCTCTAGTTCATGTTGGCCACAATTATTGGCACCCAATTATTGCAACGTCTTTCCCCAAGATAACAGCTCTGAGTTCCTCTTGGGGAACTTGAGCTGCGTCGAGCACTTTTGGGGAACGCCTTTGGCAAGAACAACTCTGAATATCGTGTGCAATCAGTCCAATGGAAGAGCGTGACGTCACGGACGGGGTGACGTAGCGACCAGGAAGCTATAAAGGCACATGCCACGCAGCTGGCTTCAGCTTTGCGTCTTTCAGCAAGCGCTCTGTGTGTGCATGTTCAAAAGTCTGTCTTGTAAGTCTTATTTACTGTTGTCTGTCCATAAAACAATAAAAGACATAATTCCAAAGTATAAAGCAAAGACCAGACACATGAAGGGTGAATCCAAATCGCGCTATAAACTGTGTGTTCCTCCTTGCCAACGTTACATCATGGCTGGGGGACATGATTTATGCGTGGTTTGCCTGTGATCGAGGGATCCGATCATCTGCCAGATCTGGCGCCCAAACCCTGGGATCGGAAGCACACTCGTCGGTTTCTTCCTCCCAGGGCGAGGGGTCTAAAATGGTAAATGGCCTGCATTTATATAACGCTTTCAGCAGACCACATGGCCATCCAAAGCGCTTTACAATTTGCTCACATTCACCCGTTCACACTTCTCATTCATACACCAACTGCGGTGTCTGCCATACAAGGCGCCATCCAGCTCGTCGGGAGCAGCTGGGGTTAGGTGTCTTGCTCAAGGACACCTCGACACTTGGTCAGGTGGAGCCGGGGATTGAACCACCAACCTTCCAGTTTGTAGACAACCTACATGAACCACTGAGCCACTGCCGCCCACTGCCGTCTACACTCCACCTCTCTTTGTCCGATGAGACAATTAGTAGGGATTCGCCACCCCTTTCGCCCCAGTATGAGGAGCTGCTGGAGGTGGTAAATCGTGCAGTTGATATATTAAAAATAGACTGGCCCGCAGAGAAAAAACATGAACCGCAAAAAAGCAAGTTAGATGAGTGGTTTCTGCGGCCGAGACAGCCACCTCCAGCCAGAGCCTTCCCTTTTTTCCCGACCTCCACGAAGAAATAGCGAGGTCGTGGAAACACCCCTATTCAACCCGTCTCTTTGGCCCCGATTCTCAATACTTTGGCAATGTCGCGGGGCTCGATGAGCGAGGGTAGAGAGCGATGCCCCAAGTCTAACAGACGCTTGCAAGCTATCTGTCACCCGGTTCGGCATCGTCTCTGAAGGCTCGGCCTTGCCCACGAAACCGTTAAAAACAACATCAACATTAATGGGCAAGGCTATGTGGCAGCAGGTCAGGCGAGGGCGTGCCTTCACACTATGGCCGTCCTCCAAGCATATCAGGCCGACCTGCTGAGAGATGTAGACGAGGGAGAGGGGATCAAGTCCGACGATATTGCAGAGCTTAGACGGACCACTGATCTCTCCCCCCGCGCCACCAAAGAGACCGCTCGTGCGATTGGGCCGTCTATGGCAGCCTTGGTGGATGCGGGGAGGCATTTATGGCTGACCCTGTCTCACATAAGAAAACGTGACAGGGTCTGCCTCATGGACGGGAGATACCCACGCCACTAGCGGGCTCCTCATACTGCAAGGCTCAAAAACAGAGCATCGCCACTCGTGCTCCCCCGTTCTGAGTGGAAGGCTCCTTAATTAAAATCTGATCTTCGTACTGTACGGTGCCCGTCTCTCCCCGGTGCCCTCTGGAGGCCGGTCTGCCAACCCTGCCAGTGTTTCAGGGCGCAGCGGTCTCCCACGAGCGTCACTCCCAGTTATATCCGCCCGTGAGCATAGCGGAGCTGGGAAGATCGCCACCCCTTCGGGGGCCTCTTACACCAGAGATCAGTCTCGAGAGACTGATTCCCTTAGTACATTATCTAGCAGCGTGGAAACTACTGCCAAATGTATCTCAATAGGTCCTGCACACAGTAGGAAGAGGCTATTGTATTCAGTTCGGCCGTCCACGGCCGAGGTTCAATGGGGTTACACCGACAGTCGTCGCCCCCAGCAGGCTCTGGTTATGGAACAAGAAGTGAATACCCTATTAAGGAAGGAGGCCAAAAGTTTATCAATATTGAGTATTTCCCTTCGGCCTTGCACTCTCACCCCACACGTTCACAAAATGTGCAGATGCGGCTCTGGTACCCCTCCGTATGCAGGGCATCCGCATTCTGAATTATATCGACGATTGGTTGATTTTAGCTCAATCAGAGCAGATGGTGGTTCGACATCGAGGTGTCGTTCTCGCCCATATGGGGGAGCTGGGTTTGAGACTGAATGCCAAGAAGAGTGTACTTTCTCCAGTTCAGAGAACCACGTATCTGGGCGTAGTATGGGATTCGACCACGATCCAGGCACGTATGTCTCCTGCTTGGATCGAGTCAATCCTCACATCAGTCAAGAGAGTCACAGAAGGCCAGTCACTCACTGTCAAGCAGTTTCAGAGACTGTTTGGGCTCATGGCAGCTGCGTCCAATGTGATAACTTTTGGCCTCCTGCACATGAGGCCCCTACAGTGGTGGCTCAAGACCAAGGGGTTTTCCCTGAGGGGAAATCCATTATGAACTATCAAGGTCACGCGGCGATGCCTTCGTGCCTTAGACATATGGAAGAAACCTTGGTTCTTGAATCAGGGCCCGGTGCTGGGAGCTCTTGGTCGCCGTGTAACGCTAGTGACAGACGCGTCCCGGTTGGGGTGCGGGCATGAGTGGCCACCCTGCCCGCGGTCTGTGGAACGGTCGCACATCAATTGTCTAGAAATGCTAGTAGTGTATTGAGCATTGAAATATTTCCTCCCAGACCTGAGAGGCTGTCATGTGTTAGTGCGCACCGACAACACAGCGGTAGTCTCTTATATCAATCACCAGGGGGGTCAACTGCCCAGTTGGTACAGATCTGGAGTTTTTACAAGCTAGGCTCTCTGCGGGGTTAACCCACTCCACCTTAAAGGTGTACATGGCAGCCACAGCTGCTTACCATGTCCCTCTCAATGATCAGTCAGTGGGTAGACACCCCCTAGTTACACGTTTCCAAAACAAATATTAAACTCAACACAAAAATGTGACACTGAGCAGAAAATGAAGCTTCTGCCATGGCCATCCCAGTCCTCTGACCTGAAGCCTAAAAAAATGAGTGAGGTGAACTGAAAAGAAGCACTGACATGGAGCTGTGATTCTGAAGGATTTGGAGATATTCTGCATGAAGGAGTGGTCCCTGATCACGCTCAACCTGTTCATGTCCTTCTCCCTCGTGGCAAGCCATGTTGCTGGCTCACACACCTGGTCAGATAAAAAAAGACTGAGAAAAAGCAGAAAACAAACGAAGGGGAGACACACAATTGAAACTGTTTTGGTCGGGTCTTCTGTCACATTACACTGCCAGAAGAAACACAGAGTCTTTATCAATCCAGGGTAAATCAAAAATGGAACACAGGAGCAAAACACACATACTGACTTGACCCATCTGGGAGTTTGTCGCTCAAAAGCTCATTTTTTAGTTTCATCTGACCATAGAAGTCAGAGCCATTTGATGTTCCAGTTGTATCTTACAACTGAATAGGCTGGAGTTTTTGGATGAGTAAGGAGAATTTTTCTTGAAACCTTAAAGAACCCCAAGTCTCAACTAATCTCCGCAATTCTCCAGCTGTGATCCTTGGACAGTCTTGGGCCACTCAAACTCTCCTCCTCATTGTGTATTACGACGATATAGACGATATGTCTTCTTCTTGGAAGATTTGTAACATCTTTAGTTGACTGGAACCCCTTAATTTTTGCCCTGATGGTGAAAATGGGGATTTTCAATGCTTAAGCTCTTTTCTTACAGCCATTTCTAATTTGTGAATCTCAACAATCATGTTCTGCACATCAGAACTATATTTTTTTGGTTTTACTCCTTTTTGATAGATGATTAAGGGGTGTTTGGCCTTTGTGTTTGTGTGCCATGGCTGGACAAATTCATACTCTTATTCACCCTGGTGTGCTAAAAAAAATTAATATCATTGGTAATATACTTTAGAGAAATTTTACTCAAAATCATTTATAGGGGTGCCAACAATTGTGGCCAACATGCATTGGAGAAAAACAGTTATTTCATCATGAGATTTTCTCCCCACTTTCAATTGTTTAATGTTAATGATACGATAGAATTTTGTGAATTTTAGGAATGAAAGATCAAAAGGATAAACAATGCAGATTTATTTGCACAGCCGCCTTTGCTCATGTTTAGTAAGGGTGCCAATAATAGTTGAGGGCACTGTATCATATAAAAGGCATTACCATTACCACATCTACTGTACACTCTGGTTCAAAATATCAGAATGTTTACTGACGTGTTTTGTTGTTGTTTTTTTAAACATTCCTGTTGTATAACAGATTTGTTTCCAAAGACATTTAGATAATAAATGACCATTTTAACAATCAGTTTTGTGAAATATTACAGTAACTATGACAGTAACATAACACGAAAAATATCATCCAGCAGCGGTTAACATTTAGAGGGGTCTGTAAGATTATGTTCAAAAAGATTCCAGCAGTGGCAACCACAGACCACAGCACTTCTGAGAGATGAACTGCTGTGAAAGAAGTGACTATGCAATTCAGCAGAATTTATGCTGTGATCAAAAAGAGTAAGAGATATAATGTGTATGACAAGGGCCAAATGTCTGTGGCTTTTTTTAATTTGATTTTGCAAGACTGGGGAAGATTCCACCCAAAGTGTGTGACGGTGAGGACATTTCCCTCTTTTTTCAGTCCTTATGAGTGCTGAATGTCAAAGCAAAGGCATAGATTAAATGATTTTCTTTTTACTTTTTACTTTCTTTGCCAAACAACCTCTTGGTGTCAGTTTGCACACCTCCACCACAATGCGAGGCAAGTACAGCACTTGGCTGCATGGAACATTCATTATGCAATATAGGTTTGAACAACTCTTTGAGGACATACTTGCCTGTCACTGCCAGATTGCCAATGGCATTTCCTCCTGCTGCTTGTCAGGGTGGAATGTATTGATTCAGTTTAATAGTTTAAATTTACTGTGGCTGGTTCTGTCCTCTGCTGCCAGCTGCACAGCGTGTCATGTTCTCCAACCTTTGCACCATGTGAACGTACACATTTTCAGACACAACACGCTTTGAAAAACACACCCTTATTTCCAGAAAAATGTCTACAACCAAATTAATTGTTGAAGGGCAAAATAAATAAATAGAGGAATACTGAAGAATGGCTGAAACTTCGACAACATGTTGGCTAGGCTGTACTGGATAGCACTATGAACTCAACAGTCATGGGTTTGATGCCCAGGAAATACATGGACTTAAAAAGTTACACATATAAATGCAATGTGAGTCTGTCAAATGTATGAATATAAATAGCATATAGGCCTTCATGCTAAAGGTCAGTGCTGGAGACCAGAGGGCCTGTAACACTTGCATTGGAAGGAGGCTATATTTGACTCTAAAGAGCCAAATGAGAGGAAAGGAATCTTGGGTTGAGTCCAACTATAACATTAGTCTTCATTAACATTAGTCCATTTGCCCTTTTTCCACTCTCTGTGCTTACATTGAAAAATATATATAATAGATTTGCTTGCAATAGGACAGACCATGGATAATAGGCTTGTTGGGAAAAGTCTAAGAAAAATTAAAAGATTAATCTTTTAGCAAGAAATTTCTCAAGCTAATGCGAAACAGTAGTTGTTGACACTAATGCCTTGGATATTGTGAGGCCCTTTAAAGGTGCCATCTGTAATGTTTGGCAAAAAAAATCAAGTCATACTCCACATTCCATAACAGATGGGGGCAGTATGCCTCAATAAAGTGAATTGGTCTACTCTAGAGTAACAAACGAGAAACGGCATAGTCTCTATGCTCCGCCCCTACTTTCACAACAACACTACAGCCATAGCCGAAGCCTAAATGTGCGTTCACACCGCCGGCGTCTAGAGCGTCAAAAATCGCTCTTGCCGCTCTGCTCACGACGCTGCAGAAAGATTTGTGAGCGCTCAGACGCTCTAACGTAGATCGAATGCTTATTTTTTATTTAAAGCACGCGCAAAGCAAACAAGCTTGTTGATCTCGTGCAGACTAACCACAAGGAGTTATAACCTCATTAAATATTGTTGTGGACGAAATATTATGATCCTTTACTTAAAATGAACAATCTCAGACACCTTGGTCCACGTATCACTTTTAATTAATTTTTTTATGTCCCTTTAGGCAAACAGGGACACATCATAGATTAATACAAACGCTAAACAGCAATAATCAACCTGTCCTTTATTCTGCTTGAGAACTAATGTGCCAACTCTCAAGCATTCACCGTGAGACACACGCAATTGACTCTTTTCACACGCTTTCACGCCACACATCAATTTTTTCACGCACAGAAAAACCACGAAGCAAAGAGGACACGGAGACCAACAGACTAGACAGAGCAGGTTAGTTATGATACATAGGGCTGTGCAAAAAATCGAATGCAATTTTCATGCACCTCTCATCAGTAAAGACGCTCCTGTAATTAGAAGTATATCTCCAGCATGTGCATTCAGATCAGGGTTGCCAGGTTTTCACAACAAATCCTGTCCAGTTGCTTCTTAAAACTAGTCCAAAACTAGCCCATTCGCGTTTCCGGGAGGTTCCCCGATAAAAATTGCTTCCCGGGGTTAAAATATAAATTTTTGGGAAGGGTTTCCCTGGTAAAATTAGCATTTTAGGGGCTAAATATCACGTTATTGGTATTGGGATTGCTTCAAACCGCGGACATGAAAAACAACCGCAGACTTGCAACACTGGTTCAGGTGGAGCGGCAGTAACTGCACAGAGCCTTAGTCTACCGACAACTAACACAAAATCGCTTTCAAAATCAACAAAGAATCGCCTGCGATTTTAACATCGATGTTGTGTAGATTGTCAGTGAATTACGGCTCCGTGTAGTAAATGCCAACCAGTGTTGCCAAGTCTGTGGTGGTTGTTTTTCATGTCCGCTGGTCACAGCGACCCCAATACAAATAACGTGATATTTAGCCCCTAAAATGCGAATTATACCAAGGCAACCCTGCAAAAAAAAACTATATTTTAACCCCGGGAAGCAATGTTTTATCGGGGAACCTTCTGGAAGCGAGATTGGGCTAGTTTTGAGAAGCAACTGGGCAGGATTTGTTGTGAAAGCCTGGCAAACCTGATCTGAACACACGTACTGGAGATATACTCCTAATTACAGGAGCGTCTTTACTGATGAGATGTACATGAGTAAAGCCATGCACAGCCCTATATAATAAAATGGGTAACGTTAAGTTATAGCTAGCTAATTATCAAACGCAGCTACGGTTAGCCATCGCTAACATTAGCACGTTTATCGAACAGCCTTCGATACATTTCTATGTTATAACTTCCCGAAAACAAATACACAAACATATAAAACAGAAAAAAACAGACACTATTTTCAACTGAACAGAGATGACATCACTGAATTCAATGATGAACTGCCTTTAACTATCATTTTGCATTATTGAGACACTGTTTTCCAAATGAATGTTGTTCAGTGCTTTGACGCAATGTATTTTGTTTAAAGCACTATATAAATAAAGGTGATTGATTGATTGATTGATAAAACAAACTTCTAGCGAAATACTAACAGCATCTAACTTGCAAGTTCGGAGTCAAACCTCATTTCTTTCAGGTCCATCAGTTGTCTCCAGCGATTAAAAGCAGTGCCGATGTTTACTCTGGTATTCTTATCGGATTTGATTTGTTATTCCGAGCGCGGTTGTTTCCCTGTAGCGGGTGTTGGTCTTTTGCCAAGGGCTTCAGCTATCCTTCCGCTCTCTTCTCTGAACTGAAAGTAGTGGGCTGTACTTTCCACACGATTGACATCAGGTCCAGGTACGCCCTGCGAGTTATTCGTGTATTCGTTGCAGGTTGGCTGGTGATTATGTTGCCGCATACCGCTTCTCACGGCCGAAACTGGTATTACAACACCTGCCGGGCCGAGGTAGTTATGCTAATGCTAATTGAGGTTGATATCTCTGCAGCACTATAACTTGAATTTTTTTTTATAACATCATCGCCTTTATTTCTTCTCATTCTTTTGATGCATGTAGGTCATGTTATGGATATTTTTACCTCAATTTCTGCATATGGCACCTTTAAGCAATAAGTTGTGGCCTAGTGGTTAGAGAGTTTGACTCCTAATCCTAATGTTGTGGGTCTCTGGCCGGCAACACCACGAGTGAGGTGCCCTTGAGCAAGGCACCGAACTCCAAACTGCTTAAATGGCTGCCCACTGCTCTGGGTGTGTGTGTGTGTGTGTGTGTGTTCACTGCTGTGTATGCCCTTTTTGGATGGAATTCTGAGTATGGGTCACCATACTTGGCTGTATGTCATGTCAGTCACTGAAAGGTCCCATGTATCATCTCTGATTCAGATTAACTGACTCAGACCATTCTGACCAATGTATACAGCCCATATATGATGTTAAAAGTTCATACAAACATGCTATCATGCTCTAGAACATTCCTCAAAAACTGCGGGCAGAGTTTGTACACATTACACAAAATGTTGGTGGAAGCCTGCTGATGCCAACAGAAAGAAGTTCATCAAATGTATGTAAATGTTTTGGTAACCTGAACCTCAAAGGCTTTTGCATCACAAGGCATATTTTGTCAATTTGGTTTTGTTTGTTTACGGAGGTTTCAAACTAGTTGCAGGCCCCATTTGATTATGGCATTTATAAATGCAAGAGCATGAGTGTTATTCCCTTGCTTTTTGCTAATGATGGCATCGAACAGACGTTCTTTATGTTTGAGCTGTGTGAACATCTTCTTCAGTTCAGCTTTAATAGTTCTGATAATATTCTAATAATTGTCTTTCCTTTCTGTGTAGAGTGTGGGCTTTGCCATTCCTAGTAGTCAGAGCCCCATACTTGGGAGCATCAGGTCTGTTTTTAAAATTCTTTTTAAAGAAAATCCTCTAAGGAGAAGGACAGGTTCTCTTCAACAGCCCCGCTGGTCTGCTTCTTGGAAGTGTGTGTCTGGGGAGGCCAGGCCTCTCATTAGCCCTGGGTTACAGCGCTGCCTCCCTGTTTGGCTTCCTCAAGCGTCTTGGGGTCAGGGAGGGGTTCTTGGAGAAGGAAAAGGGGGTGGGGGGCAGTAATCCCAGAGAGAAGAAATAATAACAACATGTGCATTTATATCCTTGTGTAGAGAGTGGGATTTATCTAATTCAGACCACCTCAGATCCTGCTGCTCTTTTGTCTTATTCACGTCCCTTCCTTTGATCATTTGAACATTTTGACATGTTTTAAGTGCCATACCATTTTGCTTTTTAATCTTCAAAACTGAAAAAATCAAAACTGTAACAAATGACACCCCAATCCCTTGAGTCCACACTTTAATGATGTAATGCTGCTTTCTGTTCAATCTGTTCTTACTCCAAAGGTGACTGGTAATTATAATAAAAATCTTGTCTCACAATATCATCATGATGCCAATTATACCCCAGAATATAATTTCATGATGGTAAAATTCCCATACCTTCATGTCAGTAATAATGGCAAATGTTTCTCAATAAAAAGCCATGTTTTACCTGCATGCAGCAATAATAACGCTTTTTGAAAATATGTGACTAATGTTATGGTGCAGCATGATTTTGAATATCCATAGCCATAGCCATAGTCGTAGCTGGGCACCTGGCACAGATGCCGAGTGGTGCACCGGCATGTATACAGAAGAATGTGTTAAAATCTTAAAGATGTGGTACAGCAAATTTGTAAAGACACATTTTCGTAAAGTTTTGCTTTGCTGATGTTTAAGGATTCCTTTCAGGGGAAGGGCTCTGATAGTGATGGCATGCAAAGTGATATAATTTATGAATCTTAACCTGCCAAATTGGCTAGTGTGTTCTTATGCATTTCCCGCCATGGTTGATTTTCACCCACGTTTGGTGGGTTGGCGGGTGTTATCACTGGTGCGATTTATAGTCCAAAAAATTAACAAATTAAACCTTATCTTGATTTTATCTTGATTTTGGTTTGCTTGCTTCACACCCCAGAGAACAAATTCCTTAATTCAGCCAGAGTATGTAAAAATCTGTCATATCTGTCACAAACCTGGAATTATCAAAATGTTTGCACATTTTCAGTTCTTACCACATCGTTAACATGTCAAACATTATGATGCTGAATAAGAGCTGGAGTTGGAGAAAGGTCAAATCCGGTGCAGTTTACCAAAGCATACTTGACCGTTCCTTCATCGAAAAATTGAGCTCTGTCATGCGAATGGGTGTGAGTTTTCTTTTGCCAAACTGTTATGAAAATGAATGCATGTGGACTACTCAGAAAGTCTGAGTATCCAGAATTCATCTGGCCCCGAGCCAGCTTGTACAGCTGTGCTTACCCTTGTTGTGAGGTAAAGCCACTCGGATCATGTGGTAGGGTGTGGACTGGTTGACCCGTGGTCCTAACAACCCAAGAGCAGCCAGCCAGCAGGGCTTCCATCCTCCATATCCCTAATCACCAAGTTCCTTTCCAACAGCAACCTCCACTATGGAATTGCAGGGCAGCAAAAATAATAATAGCTGTTTTTCCCACTCTGAAAGAGGAGCCTTGCATGAGATTAGGCGATGGGTGCTCTGTTTTTCTTACCCTTGTAATGTATGTACACCCTTAGACCTGTGCTTCCCCTCCCTGACCTAATTCTCAAATGGCAGAAAGGAGGGGGTAGCAAGTAAAGGAGAGCAATGCTAGGTCACAGAGTACAGAATGAGAGCGACTCAGGCGACCAATGTGTGATGAAAACGTCCTGTGTAAAGAGATGGGATGTGCTGGTGTGAAAGAAGAGATTTGCAGACACGGAAAAGATAAGCAGAGTTCTCCTAGGTTTCCACAAGACGCTTCACCTCACATGATCCTGAGAACCACTCTCGGGTCAATTAGCTGCCTATCACCTCATGCATCGTCAGTCATTTGTGGCCTCCATCCAGGCTGTTTTGTTTCAGTTCTTCTCAGATGTTTTGCAACCAGTTTAGGGCAGACTGGCCTGACAGATGCATTAGTGCCGTCCCCTTTCTCTCCCTTCCGGGAAAGTGACGATGGCATATTTAATCCATTAAAGGGGAAAGATGTTTACTGAGAACGCAGACAGGAGTGCTGTCAAAACTGCGTATGTCGGTGCTCACGCTCATATACGGAGCCAGACAACTTGACGATAGGCAAGTCCTGGGAGATGGAATTCAGTGTGAGGCCGCACGCCTTATTTGGAATCATCTAGTCCTCTGGTTCAGCAAGAAAATATGAAGAATGTGAGGATAAAAGGAAGAAAATGTTTATTTGCGGTGCTTAGATCCCCAAGTGGTGATATAAGGTGGGGAAGCATTCCAGCAGAATGAGAGATCGTAGGTCAACAAAAGAACATGATGGACTGTGTCCAATGGTTTTACAACTCTGTCAGTGATGTAGGCACAACAAACTGTTTAGGCAAAAAGCATACTAGGTGGCAAATACAAAAATCTGCTAATGAATACGAATGGTTATGAATGTTTGAACAGCGTAATGAAGGAAAAACTGAGGACAAGAAAAACAAGGCAGTGCGAGAATATTAATGTTTGGAGCTTACAGAAAATGTTTTCAGTAGAGGAGAATATACAACAGTTGTGTTTTGATGAACTAATATGATATAAACAGAACCATTTCTGTTAATGAGATCTGGAAATGTAAAGAGGCTTTCTGGGATCTCATCCCCCCTACTAAAATTTAGTTTCGAGTGTTGAGCCGATCTACAGAGCAAGTAAGAAATTATGAAGGTTTATTGGATAGGTACATTATAAAATAGGAGGCCAGGTTAAATATGGCCCACTGGGAGCTGCAACACTTTAAAATGGTTCAAGATTGCATTTGGAGACTCTTAAATGTCTGAGAATGTTGTGGTTTTGCTGTTTAATGAACTTAACATCTTGCTCTACTTCAGGCAGATTTGAGGAAGTGCAGAAAAGTAGTGTGTGACAGACGCTTTCTCACTGCTCTGAAGAAATATGGAAAAACAATGAGTTTACCTCTGGCTGCTGGCAGCGAAGAACCCATGTGGCCCATGAGAGAAAAGTAAAGGTTACATATAGCCCTCAGAATTAACCCAGTCCTTAAGTTAACCATTTCATTGTTAGGCTAGGCCCAGATCCCTCTCTCTCTCTGATTTGTCTCTATAATCAAGTAGCAAATTCCTTTGAACTCATTAACTGCATTTAAATGACTACTGTCAGAGATATGTTTTAAATTGATGGCAGCAAATTAGTGTAAGTAAAGTATGAGCAACTGCAACCTCCACTTTGAAAAAGGCCTCTTTGTGTTAAACGCTAGTGTGGCATTCCTTAATTCTTTAGGGTTTTGATGAATAAAACTCTTGGTTAACTCTAACCAATTTTATTAAATAAAAATGTACAATATCTTATGCAAAGACATACACATGTAAAACACTGTTAATGGGGCTAAGTGATACTATACGGATGTAAATGTATGCACAACAAAGACAAAAGAGCATTAATGGGAGGAAATAGAGTGTCTTACACAGGACAAAACCAGGCATAAAATATGTGAACAATTCACTAATTGCTAAGTATTTTTCTTTGATTTAAAGATTTTGACTGCTTTAAAGGAAAATAACCACGTCATTTTCATGCAGCTTCTGACATCTTAGTAGCACCAGTGCACTGGATTGTGTAATAGCAGTGACTTGGGATGTTTGTGATGATGGGTCGACACACACTCACACACACACACACACACACACACACACAATATGTTAACACTTTATATGAAGCCTGTATTTAAAATACATTATAAAGGTATTCTTAAGTCATTATAGTGAATGCATAATTCATTATAAAATCTTATAATTTGTTGTATCATCTCATGAATATTCATAAAAACAGTTTTAATATATTATAATATTTACTTATTTGTGGTTATAGCTTTTAAGATTATGATACTTTATAACACAATAAACACGTTGCATCAACTTTTACAATGGATTATACTTCTTGTAGTTATAATGTGTTATAAATCATATCTTGCCATTTTTCTGATGCTACTTTACTTAACTCCACTCCACATAATAAGTTGTAATAATATTAATAATAATAAAAAAATCTGTATTTTTTTCTTATTCTACCAAACTAGATTCTATCATTCTTGAGAATATTAATACTCTAATGAAAGTTAGTTGGCATGTAGTTGCAAAGCTGCTTACAGTCAACTGATTAAGGGGACAATCAAAATAAAATGTAACCATATAAAACATTGTTGCTGTTTTTTCAGTTGGAGTATTAAACTCAACTAATTAACATTAGCTCCACAGGAAACACTCAAAAAACATTCAACACCTAACCACTCACAAGCTTTAGTAAGATACTGTGCAGATCTTAAATAAACAATGTTAAGATATGATACAGTCCATTATACTGTAAATAAAGTAGATTAAATATGGTGTTCATTGTGTGTTATAAATAATCATACTCTTAAACGTATAACCACAAATACATAAGTATTATGATTTATTATAATTGTTGTTGTAATTATTCATGAGTTGATATAGACGTTTTTTATTTTTTATTTTTTTATAATGCATTCATTATAATGCCTTAAGAATACCCTTATACATACCCTTACACACACACACACACAATCTTTAAAATATGCATGTTTAGTGTAAAATTAAGCATGGTTCAGTCCTTTTAAAAGGAGACGGGAAGAGCATGTACAAATCATTTTAATGAGCTTTCCTTTGGGATGGGATTAGCTACCAAAATGGCCTCCTCTGACGTATGTGTTTGATTTTTCTCGCTGATGCATCCATTTTGCTCTCAAGGCAGAAATGATCGAGGCAGATTAGACTGCCCTTAACAAACAGCTTTAGCTGGTTCAGAGAAAACATATGGGAAAGACTGTGATAAATTTTCAGTGTGTTCACTCTTGATCTCAAAAGCCCTCCATTTCAGTTCAGTTCAATTCAAGTTTATTTATAAAGCACTTTTTACGATACAAATCGTTGCAAAGCAACTTTACAGAAAATTAAGTTTCTACAATATTTAGTAGTAGCTTACCAGTGGTGACTATCAGTTTCAGTACATATGGCAGAAATGTACGGAAAAATCAACTGAAGACGTAATCGAACAGACGATGAACACTATTAAAATAAATTATTATATGATGCAATAAAACTTATAGCAAAATTTGGTAGTTATGCATGCTATTTCAGGGTTAGCATCATCTGAGGTCCTCTGAGGGGTTGGCATCATATCTTTTCATGTGTTCTGGATCCAGACTGGAGCTTGTTTAAATCCTAGTTATCACGGAATGTCAATCTCATGGCAGAAACAGAGAAACAGATAGAGACATAATAGCGTAGCTGCTGTTCCAACAGAGTAATATTAATTTGTTTAACCCAAGCTAAAGAATAATAATGTGCATTCGATCAGATATAACTGCAGTCCAAGATCATGAGATTCATTAATTTAATGCCTGGCCAAAGAGAAATTAATCTAGATTTAAACAGAGAGAGTGTCTCTGAACCCCAAAAGTTATCTGTTCTCAAGGCTGTTCCAAAGTTTGGAAGTCAAATGTGAAAAGGCTCTACCTCCTTTAGTGGACTTTGCTATCCTAGGTACTACCAAATGTCCAGAGTTTTGTGACCTTATAGGGAGTGTGATGGATTGAAGAGTGATAGAAGACTAGTTAGGTACACAGGAGCTACACCATTAAGGGCCATATACTGTAGGTAAGTAACTATATTTTAGAACTGATACAGAACTTCAGTAGCCTTTGCAGCGACTGTAAAAATTGGGGTGATCATATTTCCATGAAGGTAAGGACCCTAGCCGCTGCACTTTGGACCACCTGTAGCTTGTTTAGTGAAGATGCAGAACAACAACCTAGAATTGCATTACAATAGTCCAGTCTAGAGGTCATGAATGCATGAACTAGCATTTCTGCATCAGAAACAGACAACATGTTTCGTAGCTTGGCAATATTTCTAAGCTGGAAGAATGCTGTTTTTGTAACATGGGAAATATTATTTTCAAAAGACAAGTTGCTGTATAATATAACCCCCAGATTTTTGACTGTAGAGGAAGTAAGAGTACATCCATCTAGTTGTAATAAACTAGATATAAAATGAACCAAATGAAGTTCACAAATAATGTAAAAAATCCCAGTTCAGTTTTTTCTTGACACTTTTGGCTGGATTTGGTCTGTAATCCCCTATTTGACCATTTATTTGACAGCTGCACCAGATACAAATAGCTGGAGACATTACAAATATTTCATAAATACATTTTATTGAGTGCTCAAAAAAACATGAAAACTAAGTTTATATAATCAGAATACATGACTGTTTAGATAAAAACAAAACTTGAACTGATCTCAATAATAACACCACTGTCTTCCATAGAGCTTTCATGCTTAATCGACTATTTTGCAACATTGACACTGCTATTGAACTAAATTGAATGAACCCTGGACTGACTCAAGCTGGTTAGAGATGAACTGAACTCATTTCATAATATTTACACCGTTTCCATCATTGATTCCATTATTTTCCTGTTCATTACTGTGAAGATGCTTTAAAACAATATTATTTTCTTGACTGTCAATTGAGAAAGTTGTTTTTATGCTTTCAGATAGTGTAGTTATAACATATACCAGCAGGGCCTAATGGAACTTTGCTAACAAAACAAAACTTTGTGCCTAGGGTAATGCAATTGGTACTAAATCTTATAGAAGAACTATGCTGTTATTGAAGGACTGGGAGGTCAACTGGACTCAACAATAAACACGCAAGCTGGAATCGCTGTTGCACATTTCTTATGTGAAGGGAGACTTTGTGGGGTAAGTGTTTTCTGGTAGCCAATGCTGATGTTTCAAATCACCAATACAAATATGACCCCTTCCCCATAAGGGTCTCGCCCTTATTTTGATAAATCCAGCCCCACATATGTATGAAACCCAGGCAACGATTATGGCGGAATCTGATGTATTATTATCTGCTGTATTAAACCTATAATCTTACTTTTCGGACACACTTTGGGAGCTGACGTTTGAACAAAGAAACCTCTGCATTAAAGCGCAGGCCTTCCCACTCCTTGAGTTCTCTCCAGCACTGGAAAGCTGATCCAAACTTTACAAGTTTACTTCTTAACTTATCATAAGCCTTCTTTAATTCAGCAGATGGTTTGCTCCTTTTTTTTTTTTTTTTTTGTCCGCCATCTCTTACATTCTGTCGTCACTCAGCACATCTAATGTCTGTCCTGTTCATTGATCGTTCTCTTCTTCACATCATGAGTAGACATGCCCCTTACTGTTGATTGGCTACAAGTTTGTTTTGGTACTCGGCCCGAGTCAGTTTTCTAAAGCGTTTTAGAAAAACTATATACCCCACTTTTAAAAGTCTCACTTACATGACTGCAATAATCTAAAATTCAGATACATAAATTCCAGTGTGGTGGCAGCCGGGCTTAATTAATGACTCTGAATAAACGTTTTAGCTCTCAACAACCGTGCACGCATGGCTTTGGGTCCTGTTTCAGTAGTCTTTTACATAGCTAGACCTCACTGCACTAAGTTTGACTCTGAATATGTGGTTATTTTGTCACTCTCTCATCACATGTTTTTGATTTAGTTTTACAGTCTTGCAGCCACAAGCCACAGACCAGAAATAACACTCAGGCTGAATGACAGTCATACATCATTGCCAACTCTGATATGACAGCACTTGCCATATGAATAAATAAAAGGTAATTTGACTCAGGAATTATTAACTTTGACAGGCATTCAAACCATTCCGAATTATTTGAGGATGGAAATTACCTTTTAGTAGGCACCCATAGTACAGTGGGCATGGAAAGTTGAATATCTAAATCAAACACTGCAATGAAAAGTGGGGCATATGTTTATTTAAAAATGGGGACCTAAAAATTGAGAAAATTTGCATAATCACTACCACTTTCCTGCTCCAAAATGGCCCTTTGTTCTTTTTATTGTCCTTCATTTCATGTTTGAAAAATATTTACATTTAATATTTGCATTTATCTGACGCTTTTATCCCAAGCAACTTACAATTGCTATATACGTCAGAGGTTGCACGCCTCTTGTTGCACTGTCTTGCTCAGGGACACATTGGTGTCTCACAGTGGATTCAAACCCAGGTCTTTCACACCAGAGGCATGTGTCTTATCCACTGTGCCAACACCACCCCTTGCAAACAATAATAAGCAAACAATAAATAAGCAAACAATACATATATCACTTATATTCAAACATTTACTTTGGAGAACACAAGATGTGGAAAAAAGTATTACATAGGCTCACAATACACCCAAATCTAGTGATTTCCAGTGAAATATGAAATCCTAAAAAGCATATTTGTCAGACTTATTTTGGTTTTACTGATTTGTGTCACAGACAAAAACAAACAAACAAAAAAAAAAACATTCACAACCAGTTCTAGCCAGATATAACTCCCGAAATACAATATATCTTCAAGGGAAATAAATAAATTAATAAACTTTAAACACAAAACTCCAAAACAATCCAGCAGTCCCAATGAAGCTCTCCCATTGCCTATTCTCCAGACGTTAACCAATGATTTTCATCATTTTTCCTTTTTGTTATTTTAAGTCAATACCCAATCCAGTTTGGTGATTCATTGAAACAAACTGGAATTTCAATACAGTTGAGTCTAGATTAATCATTTTACACAAATGATACATTTTTTTTTTATATTTTGTGTAAAGTACCAAGCTAAGAGCTGTTTATGTGTTTCAATAGTGGTTGGCACAAGTTATCCTGTATGAGCCAGAGTTGGGTTTGCTTTATACTGATATGGTTACATATGTCATTGTAGTGCAGTCCTTATTCTTTGGTCAAGGAAAGGTGGATGCACTGTGCAGTATAATGTTAACAGTATCCTCCTCTCTAATTACACCATAAAAATGAAATGAAAACTTAGAGAACTGTTTCAGCAAAGTCTGGGTGACAATAATAATAATAATAATAAAAAGCAGCCTGGAGCTGCATTATGATATTTCTGCACTGAAATTACATCATTCTGATTGTTCCTAGTGAAATTTTCTGTACTACACAGTTGACTTGAATTTTATGAATAATATTCCATAGATTTCTTGGTTTTGTCAGATTTTACAGCAGAACTACATGCTGTTCTACTTCATAGTTTTGCATAAACCTGCTAGGTTAACATAAAGAGTTGGTTGGAATAAAACCTCTCATCAGAACAAAGCTTAGCATCAACACATTTAAAATATGTCGTTCCCCTTTAATGAAGTAACTGAAAGTCAGATCATCAGTGGCATAAACTTCCCAGTCTATCCAGCCTGTTGCCAAAAACATGTTTTTATATGCCTTGGTTTTGAGAAGCAGGGAGTCTTGTATTGCCATGACTTTTTTTTTTAATATACACTGCAGTTTGTGGTCAAATTTGTCACTTATTGTGTATTGTATAGAGCGTGGAGGTCCAGCTTGTTTCAATTAGCTGTTGCAGTGGCCTGTTTCTGATTAAATCCTGGCAAAGCCAAGGTGATTCCTTTCTTAATGAAAAGCACTAGGGAGGCCAAATGCAAAAGCCTGGTTATCAAAGAATAATAGCCCGCCTTGAAAAGGTCTCTTGCTCTCATCACACTTCCCAAGGAGTTTCCCTCCATGTGGCCCATATAACAAATGTGCCAAGTCTGTGCATGTCAGATGGATGAAGGGGTTGCTTTGGGTTCAAATGAGGCTGCGCTTTCTGTTTACCTCAGTGAGGTTACATAGTTACCAAATACTGGACTGCTTTTCTAGACTCCATCATCCAAGGAGTTTTGTTGATTAGGTTTTTTTTTTTTTTTTACTTAAGATTTATGGATCATCTCTGTCCCCATGTAGATAAACATGCATTAAAGAGTAAAGCCTTAATACTGACTGTTTCTAACACAACAGCTGTAACTGTACATCTAATCAGTGATATGTAGTTTTCTCATAGGATACAAAGATAGTTCACCATTTACTTGTTCCAAACCCATTTGACTCTATTTGTCCTTTGGAATTCAATATAATATATTTTGAAATGTGTCTGTCTTTGTGCCTTCTATGACCTTGTAGAACACAGTTGTCTGTTATCTATTGTCAGACGTATCTGCTTTTCCTGTAATCAATCTATATTTAAACAATGTACAGTATAGATTTTATATGGGTTACTTTGGTCTGAAAGCTTCAGGCAAAATGAAATATATAGGCATAAAGAGAGTTATATTACCTCTGGGCCTTAAAAACAAGGTGTCTGTGCATTGCAACAAACCCAATTTGTTTTCTTCATGCCGTGCAATCAAAGCAGGATGCGTGGATGGCTCGCGTGCAGTCAGTGAGACCTCACCCTGCAGATGAGCGGGAAAACAATGAGCTGCACAGAAACAGGATGGTGCCCTGTGCCAGTGCTGGGCCCATGAGGGACCCTTGGCTTGCCCAACCAGTCTAACAGGCCTCCAGTCAGAGAGGTCAGAAGGATGACTGGAGGTACAGAAGTCCTGACACATCACAGGAAACCAGAGAGGGGCAGACAGGAAGTAAAACAACTAAGAGGGAGATATTTATGAATAGATGAATCAGCAATAAAAGAGGGAAAAAAATGCATGAATGATATCTAAGTTAAGGCAATTTCGATGGTACTCGTCATCACACATGCTAGATGTTTTGGATTTATTATTTCCTATCTTTACTGGTTATTAACACCTCTTCTCCAGTACATCTTCACAATTTATTCACACAGGCAAGAAGTTCATAAAAAAATACAATTACTAGTGTAGCAATGAGGTTATTATTGTCTCTGAGACCACAAAGCATGTACAAACAAATTTTCATTTCATTTTCCTTTATTTTTATTTATAAATCACAATAAAACAACAATGGTTGACCATTGTGCTGAACAATATAATTTAAAAGGAATCAAAATACATAAAATGGTAAGACAAGACAAACAAATAATTTGAAATAATAAACTCCTGTTTGCTCATACACTAAAAGGCTTCTCAAAGAGGTAGGCTTTAAGCCTTGTTTTAAAAAGTGATTCTGTTGAGATTGGAAAGCTGTTCCACCTTTTCTCTTCAGCCTCGATCTAGGTACCAATAAAAATTTCTGATTCGATTACCTTAGACATCTAGCTGGACTGTGTAAGCTCAAAAGGTCAGAAAGGTATGAAGGAGCCAGTCTATTTAAAACCTTAAAAATAAAAAGTAAAAATGTAAACTCTGTTTTAAAATGGAGTGGTAGCCAGAGCAAAGGGAGTAAGAGGTAATATGTTCGTATTTGTGAGTGCCAGTCAAAAGACTAGCAGTTGCATTTTGTACTGTTTGTAAGCTATTCATACATGATTGGTTAATACCAATATACTTGAATTGCAGTAGTCTAGTAAAGATGCAAGGAGTCTGAGCTGAAAATGATACTTGATTTAACTACTGCATTTACTTGCTTATCAAAAGTCAAAGCAGAATCAAACACAACACCCAAATACATAGGGCTTGAAATATGCAGCCAGATCACCCAGCAGTTGTTGTATGTTGCCAGATACATCAAAAAAACCAAACACAATTCCTCAGTCTTACTCTCATTGAGATTAATTAAAGAATTAAGAGAGATCCAAGCCTTAATATCAGACAGAAAAGCAGTTAAAGCGCTCAAACTCTGGTTGTCATTTTGCTTAAAACCCACATAAATTTGCATGTCGTCAGCATAACAATTAAACGACACATTGTGCTTATTAAAGGGATCATATGATGCGATTTCAAGTTTTCCTTTCTCCTTGGAGTGTTACAAGCTCTTGGTGCATAAAGAAGATCTGTACATTATAAAGACTAAAGTCTCAAACCCAAAGAGATACTCTTTTTAAAAGTTAAGACTCATCCACACCCTTCTAAAGCGCCTCATTTAAACACGCCCCCACATATCTATGTCACGATGTGGAAAGATTCCATCAGTGCCATGTTATGGAGACGCTGCTTCGTTGTGAAAGCAAAACAACTTAATTTGGTCTTCCAAAAGAGGACACAACTAGAAATCAGAAATCAGTGCTTAAAGTTGTATTTAATAAGCTGTTCCAAAACAGTTTAACTCAAATATTTAAGTGTGTGCAGCACATTTTATGGAGGACTGTTTTCTGGCAAAGAAGACTACAATGCTGGCTGTTCTGACTCACAGTCTATAAGTATGTTTACATATGTAAAGGATTTTCCACTGACGATTCAAATGTGAGTTTTAAACAGTGTATAGTAACGGTGCTCAGTTCCAGTCCTTGCACCCCTCTGTTTCTTTTATGGCTTCAGACATTTGTTCTATTTGAACGTAACTACGAAGTGGACATCACAGGATATTCTGCCATTCCATTCCACATATATGTTCCATTCAAAGTGCATTGAAGTGTGTGAGATGTGAATTTAAGTTGTATTTATTTACAGAGGTATTTGATGTCACACTTGTCCATGTGTGAATATTCCAATGTGATGTAACTTAAACAGATTTCCCCTGCTCACTGTGTAGGGACTATGGGAACATAGTTTATGCACGGAGTGCATGAATCAGGTGTGTTAACAGAAAGAACAATGGTGCAGAGTAGTGCTTGTTGTTTGTCATTTCTCCAATCACAAATACAGACATGGTTCACGTAAAAACACAGTATAATTCATTATAATCCTTAATTATGTCCCTACTGCATGTAACAAATGGCTAGTTTGTAATGGGTTTTATTGTTTTGTTAGCGCCTATAAAGAGCTCTTCACAAGTCACAACAATTTGCATTTGTATGCAAATAGCATGAATCCATTTACCATAAATTCCATTTGTTGTCCACATCCTCCACTAAAAGCTTGCATTTTTAAAAAATTATAATAAAAAAATTGAGAACACAAACACTAAAAGGGCTCTCTTCTCCCAGAAAGGGAAACAAAGGGGAGTGCCGGTTCATGCAGTACATACAGTGGTATGAAAAACAACAAGATGTTATTAAAAGTTGATCCTCTTCAAAATTTAAATATGGTGCAAGAGACTGAAGAATCAGCAACACATGGCGAGATTTTTATTTATTTATGCATTTAGCAGATGCCTTTATCCAAAGTAACTTACAATGTAATCAGGCTATATGTTTTTTTTACCAGTATGTGTGTTCTATGGGAATTGAACCCACAATCTTTTGCACTGACGCAATGCTCTACCACTAAGGAACACAGGAACAAAAGATGGTGGCCACGTATGGCTCGCGACGTCCGCGATTTTGTTTTGGCTTGCTCAGTGTGTGCCAGTGGTAAGTCATCTAACCGACCTCCTGATGGGCTCCTTCAACCGCTGTCTGTCCCTTCGAGACCCTGGTCACATATCGCTCTAGATTTTGTTACCGCCCTCCCGCCCTCTAATGGCATGACAGTCGTTTTGACTGTAGTGGACCGGTTCTCGAAGGCGGCACATTTCATTCCCTTGCCCAAATTACCTACAGCCAAGGAGACAGCGGTTACTGTGTTAGATCACGTCTTTCGGCTTCATGGCCTCCCGGTAGACGTGGTCTCAGACAGGGGATCCCAGTTTATATCCAAATTTTGGAGAGAATTTTGCAAGTTATTAGGAGCGTCAGTTAGCTTGTCGTCGGGTTATCATCCCCAAAGCAACGGACAGTCTGAGCGAGCCAACCAAGATTTAGAGAGGACGTTGAGATGTTTGGTCTCCAAGAATCCTTCTTCCTGGAGTCAACAACTCTCTATGGTGGAGTACGCCCACAATTCGTTGCCAGTGTCTGCTACGGGCCTCTCTCCGTTCCAGTGTAGTGTAGGGTACCAGCCACCAGCATTTCCCAGTCGGGAATCTGAAGTCACGGTCCCCTCCGCTCACGCGTTTGTCCAGAGGTGCCACCGCACCTGGACCAGAGCCCGTGAGACTCTGCTCCGGGTGAGGGAGCGCACTAAGGCCAAGGCCGATCGCCACCGGTCAAAGCCTCCCGTCTACGTCGTGGGTCAAAAAGTGTGGCTTTCTACCAGTAACATTCCATTGCGATCCGTTTCTAACAAATTAGCTCCCAAATTTATCGGCCCGTTCACTATCACCAAGATCATTAGTCCGGTGACAGTCCGCCTCAAACTACCTCCTGCGTACAAGAGGATACACCCCGCCTTTCATGTGTCCAAAATTAAACCCGTGTTTTATGCACGTATTAATCCGCCTACTCCGGTTCCCCCGCCGCCGCGTCTCGTAGAAGGGGAACCAGCATATTCGGTTAATCGTATTCTGGACTCGAGACGGAGGGGACGAGGATTCCAGTATCTGGTGGACTGGGAAGGTTACGGTCCGGAGGAGAGGAGTTGGGTACCTGCTAGGGACATATTGGATCACTCCCTTATTGATGAATTCAATCAGCAGGTAGGCCCTTCTGGGAACTCCAGGAGGAGTTCTTAGAGGGGGGGGTACTGTCACGGTTGGTAAACCGTGATCTCGGGTTGTTTACACTTTGTGGTGAATTCTGTGTGTTCTGCGTTTGCACTGATTAGTTGTGGGCGTCTCCGTTTATTGTATCAGCAACAGCTGCCACTCATTACTCATCTCCTATATATATGGCTTGTCTCACGTCTTGTGTTTGTGAGATCGTTGTTTCATGTCGTTGTGTTACCCCCGTCTGGTTAAAGTGTTTGTTTGCGTTTGGATGTCTGTGTTTTTCCTAGAACCTCATCCACTCTCCGCACGATCACTCAGCCACGGACACTTACCTTCGGCTCTATTCCCCGCAGTTCCTGTGCCACTCTCTCCTGCTGCCTCACGCCACCAAGACCCGGACTTCCCACCTACACTCCACCTCAGGCCGGATTTCTCACCAACCACCGTCTCCCTGGAGTGTTATCGTCCCATCGTCTTTGTGTATCATTGTTCTACTTGTCTTCATTTCATTAAATCCTGTTAACTCGCATTTGTTTCCGGACTGTCTTTCACCAGCCGTCACAGACACTTAAAAAAAAGTTTTATGTCAGTGCAGTCAAATTTTTAACTTATTTCAATTTCAAGTTAGTTGGACATTTTTGGGACACTTCACATATTTGCTAGATACAGGGCAGTGGAATAATAATAATAAAAAAAAAGGTTTTGGGAACTTTTTAGGAACGTCACGTGTGGCCGAGTATGGTATCCAGTGCTCAGAATTTGAGCAGTGTGTTTACAGAATATTGTGTTGCTTCAAAACATACAAGATGCAAGTGTAATAGTCAACACATCCTTCTAGCAAAACAGTGAAAGGCAAAAACACATTCTGAGTGAACAACCCCTATTAACACTGACACCTCTCAGTTTTATTGTGGCTTCTCGTGGATGGGTGCTGCTTTTAAAAGAAGTTCCATTTCAGATTGGTCTAGATATCCTGCACTTTTGGATACTCATGCACAGTTTGAGGGAAAAAAAAACAGGACTCTGTGATCTCCTCCATTGGTGTGCATGCAGCAAGTTATTTTGTGGAGAAAATAAAAAGTTGACAGAGATTGAATGGGTGGTATTTAGAAGATCAAGAGAAGATCATTCACTGGGAAGGCTGTTAGAAAAAGGAAATCTCCAGCTAGTTGCACTTGGATGCATTTAAGACAGTGGAGGTATTTCATTGTCAGGCAATAAGCAGAAACACCTTCAATCATGTTATTTTAAGCATGAAAACAACAGTAGGTAAAAGTTACATGTTCATCTGTCGAGTTTCCTGAGGACAATGTGAACTTGGCTGAAAATCAAATGTCCTATAAACATCTGAGTTTTATGTGAGATCGTTTTTCATGGAATGCTTAATACATGTAGTCATCCTCATACATTCATATATATTTTAATGTTATATCAACACACTGAATACCATCAGTTTAACTGCAACATTGTTGAGGTTTTCATCCAGTTCACAAAGGGGCTCTAAATACCCTTGAGGGTGAATGCAATCAAATCAATAAAACCAAGAGAAAAGGCCTTTAAACTGATTGTAAACATAGTCTTAATCGGCATAGATGCTCAACAGCTGGACTTCCTAATACAGTTATGGTAAACAGTGGGCTTGCATCCATGGGAAAAATCTGTGGACCTGTTATGTTGCAAGGTTTTATTTAGGCTGAGAAGAAGCCAGTGGTCATGCTCTGGACAACAGCTGCCCTGAACTGCAGTACAGAGGTTACCCTGTTGTCTTGTCCCTCCAACCAAAACTGGACAAAGAAGTGCTGTTAGACTAGAACACAGACCTGATATGCTACAAAGTCCCATGGTCACATTGCTCTCAAGCACAGCCAACTGCAATGAGTGGTCTTGTTACACTCGCCAATAAAGCACATTGTTATCTCACTTTTGTTGGACTTCGTACAGAACTGAGTTTTGGACTAGGTTAAAAAGCCACAGCAGGAGGTTTAGTGATGGATGAATTCACCATGACCTATTGAGTTATAAGCCACTGTACTCAGCATGACTGTTTAAGGATTTATCACTCTCAGCTTCTCTAGAGAGTTTTTTAGTATGGCATGTAGTAACAGTATGTACTGAGTGCAGTTCTGCACTATGAGGATCATTATGAACATAAGTTAGCAATCATCATCCATCAAGTTATGTGAGACAAGTGTTCATCTGTTTTAGCAACATAAAAATAGGGAACCTTCAGTTTTAGAGAGTAACGTGACTGAAGGGAATTAAAAGAGATGAAATAAGCCAAGCAGTCTGTTTGATCTTTACAGTCAACTCACCTCATGCTGGTATTTCCTACATGTAGGAATCGTGATGTCGTTTTCTGGAACAATATAATACAAAATTTACTGGTTTTCTCATTCATTTTTCGTCTCGACCAGAATAGCCAAAGCACTTTTTTTAACTATGAAAATTTTTAATAAACATCTACAGTTCACTGCAAAAATGGCTTCCTTACTTAGTATTTTTGATGAATTTAGTACAAATATCTAAACAAAACAAGTGCTTCTTAAGTAAATATATCTTGATTTAAGCAATTTTAGATATTTGTAAATAAGAAAATAATTTTGGTTCCCTATCTGTCGGTCACTACGAGTTATGTCGAACGACATATGGGGTCTCACTTTGGAGGCCAATCATCTCTGAGTTTTAGAGAAAATACCAATGAAAATTGGTTAGTGGATTTAACATACCTGAGCCACTCCCCGTGCCTACGGGTATAAATAGGCGACAGGTGCATCTACTCACTAGATTTTTGCTTTGGAGCCGAGAAATTGATGCATCTAGTCACTACAAAGCCTTGGATCTGTGTGTTATAGCTGTTCCTGGTCGGTGCAACGGTGCAGTACAGTGGTGTCCCTGTGACGTGATTCCCATGGGCGCTTTGGCTACAGAGCAGTTTCTAAATGAGCAAATCACTGACGATTTGTGTCTTTTTTAAGATGCCGTTTTGTCCATGTCCTTCTGGATGCGGTCGTTTCCTGTCTTTTCCTGTCTTTTCCTGTCCAGGCATCCAACACACTGAGGCTGCGCTCGTGGATGATTCATACATCTATTGTGGGCGTATGAACATGGCAGCGCTGTGATCGCGACTCTCACTCCTCAATGGGAATGCAGCAGATCCCTCTGTCGCCACCTGTCCCGGTTTCTCTGGCTCGAGCAGGGGACCGCCGGCTGGCGCTCTGAGAGATCTGAGGGTTATAGTGAGAGCTTCCCCGCTGGGCCATGCCCCACTGACATCTCACTCCTCCTTCAGTGCATGTCCCGTGCAGCTGCCAATTGATTCTGCTGGGCCGTCTTACAGTGGCCCCAGCTTGTCTTTCGGGTGCAGCGCCCGAGGATTCGATGTCAATTGCTGCATCGGGGGATGGGTTATCAGCCTCTGAGGATTTAGTGGGGCTGCCCCCTCGGTTGTTGTCACTGCTTCCGAATCTGACTTGGAGTTGTCGGCCATGCCTGCCTGGGCAGCTGTGAGGTCCTCGAGGAAGATGACTAAGCAGCCCTGACACGGTCAACTCGGAAATGTGGGAGACTGCTCTTCAGGAGCTGGCGGAGACAGCACCACTCCTTCCCCCGGTGGAGGGCCGGGTGGAGAATCTTCAGTTTACGATTCTTTCTGTTCTGCCGCTGGTCCAACAGCCGGTGGCACCCACTTTTTCAATAAAAGAGCAATTTCCCTTTCCTCCCAGTTTCAAGGCTCGTGGGTTGATGATAAGCGACGCACTGCCTCCTCATTCTCACAACTCCCCATCGCTGCATCACTGCAGGTATGTCGACTGTCCCTTTGGTGCCACTTGTGCGGAGTTTGGGAGCATGGCTTGCACTGCCCAACCCATCACGCTGGCTCATACGGATGGTCTGACTTGGTTACGTGAATCAGTTCGCCCGGTAACCTCCCAAGTTTAATGGCATGCTCGAGACTTCGGTGGCATTTCGGGACACCTCTGTCTTGCGCGAGGAGATTGCACAAGGATACGTGCCCAAGGTTCCCACCACTCCCTTCTGAAGCCAGGTGGTGAACCTTCAAGTGCTGCACCTGGAGGAGGCAGACCCAGCCTTGGCATTGCTGTGTCCTGTAAGAGTGCTTCGCATATACGTGGACCGCACCCAGAGCTTCAGAAGCTCTGAGCAGCTCTTGGTCTGCTTTGGAGTTCAGCAGAAGGGGAAGGCCGTCTCCAAGCAGAGGTTGGCCCACTGGATAGTGGATGCCATCATCTTGGCGTACCATTCCCAAGGCGAGCCCCCTGGGGGTGAGGGCCCACTCCCCAGTTGGCGTACCCTGGTTGAGCATCCTCCAGCACCTTCTGCGGTCAGACTTGGGGGAGCAGTCTGCTGCCAGGCTTAGCACTGGTGTTAGCATTCCTTGTCAGCCCTTGTACTGGGCTAGGTCTCCATATGACTTGATTCCCTACAGGTAATCTCATATGTGTATTCTCCATTGTAAGGTTTCCCTCTTGGCAAACCCGTGTCTTCCCTTGACAGACCCGCTCTGTCAATCTCTTTTGGCAGCTGTTTTATCCCTACTCTAAGGTAGTACCTGCCTCATAGACCCATTCCATATGTAGTACTGCCCCCTGGGTCAGTCCATATCAGTATCTCCACGTCAACTCCCTACGAGTAGGATGTGGTCTCCGTAGTGACCTGTTTCCTAATGCTCACTTCCACATCATCTTGCCAAGCTGAAAGAACAAATAGGGAAGATTTGAAGCAATCTTTCACTGAAGGTTGAAATCCCTTCCACTAACTTTGTGTGGGCGGAACAGCAGCGTGGCCTTCTCCAGCAGCGATGTACTCACCCTTTGGAATTTTCTGTACCAAGGTCAGAAAATTTGCGCTGGGGCTTTGGGAAGGTTACGACCTTAAGCACAGCTTTTGTGGCATGTCACGGCTTGCCGACAATTGCAGGGCCACAGGGTTGTGACAGTGTTCAGGTTGTGGTGTTTTCCGTAGGACCCCATATGTCGTTCGACATAACTTGTAGTGACCAACAGATAGGGAACATCTTGGTTACATGGGAACGGAGACGTTATGTCCCCATGCCACAACCTTGAACAATTTGCATTTTCTTGATGTTGTTACTATCATTTTGTTTCCTAACCCCTCCCCCAAACCTACTCCTAAACCTACCAATACTGGGGGGGGGGGGGTAATAATTTGGCAGGGGGTCAAAATTGGGCATAACACCGGGGCACGTTCTCAGCTCATCAGCGTAAAACCTAGTGAGTAGATGCACCAGGGAGTGGCTCAGGTATGTTAAATCCACTAGCCAATTTTCATTGGCATTTCACTTAAACTCAGAGATGATTGGCCTCCCAAGTGAGACCCCATATGTCGTTCGACATAAATTCTCGACTCCCTCCATCAGGGAACGAGGGTTACGTATATTACCGAGACATTACACTTTATTTTAAGGTTTCCTTGTTACCATGTAATTATGCATTTCAGGACTGTGTAATATTAAACTACATGTACTTACTATAGGGTTAGGATTAGGGTTTATCTGAGGTTTACTTAAATATAATTATGCATAAACTATTTTTATTATAATTGTGAGTGCATGTAACATGCAACAGGGACACCTTAAAATAATATGTTACTATGATTTTTGGGGGTCATCCTTTAAGTAGGGGACCAATTTTCACTTATAATTAACTATTAACTATGCCTTAATAAACTATTAAATTGCTGCTTATTAATAGTTGGTAAGTTAGTTGTTAAGTTTAGTTATGGGGTAGGGTTAAGGGAATTAAAACGGTCATGAAGAATTAGCATTAAAATGTGCTTTATATGTACTAATAAACAGGCAATGTGCATGTTAATAAGCAACTAGTGAGAACTGGTCTCTAAACTAAAGTGATACTATAGTTTGCTGTGTATTCATCTTTCAGCCTTTCAACCTATTCTTACACTGCATCCCAATTTGCATACTATGTGCCCCAATTAGTATCCCAGAATAATGCGTATGCCAAATGATAATATGTAGAAATTAGTATCCTAAATATACATAGATGGTGCACTATTTCCTATATAAACGTTCAGTACAGATCCACTTTAATGGCTTATATCACCCACAGCCCGAAACCAGATTCATATTTTGATTCATAACTACAGACACAGATAGAAAGAACTACAAACATGGTGAATTTGTGCATAAGGTTCTGTATAGCACCTGTTATAAAATACAGTTGTCTACCAAACAACATACACATTAAAGTCCCTTGCAGCATGCAGTGCATGCACAGTATTGATGTGTTTTGGTTCTTGCCTCTTCTTTACAGAACTTGACCTTGCAAACTGTCCAAACATCTGCTCATATGTCTGCACGCTCCTCTCTCTGCAAAACAGCCTGTGCTATGGCAAATATCATCTTGGTATTTTTTTCATAAAAAGGACAGGCTTATAAACAACTGACATGAGCCAGGAATGAGGGCTGCTTTCTTCCTACACACTGTATAGAACGACTGATGTTTCCCATCATGGACTTGTAAAAGTGGAATGCTATAACTTACACTGGAAAACCTCCATTTAAAAAAAGTTGTTTTTGCACTACATAGGAAAGGAATGATCAGCATTAAATTATATATTTCAGTTTATGTATATACATAATTTCATATGTTTCATGTGTGCTGTCATCTGTTGAATGAAGTTATCTTGCTAATCAGCTCTCCATCAGCTGCTGTGGTTATTTTGGCTCTTGTTCTTCTGCCCTGACAACTGCCGTTATTCCCTCCAGGGACATAAATGTCTGTGTTGAGACTCAGCTACATGCGGTTGAGTGTGATTTATTTGCCGTTTACAGAGAGCTCTTAAGGTAAAGGGAGGTGGTGCAGTAGTGCACAATCAGTGGGACTTTCCTTCGAGCCAGTGGTAATAGTATGGAAAACCACTGTTCACGCTGTGAGGGCTGAGGGGAAAGCTCTGTGTGAGCTGATGTCATCCACCAGGCATCCAAACAACAAACTGCATCCCGTACTATACGCTCCAGCCCAGCATCTCCCTGACCTCATACTGTGTTGTTTTTATGGAATAGAATGGCAGAAAATAGCTGAACTAGGTCAGACCACAGGACTTGTTTTTGTCATGGACTTCCAGCACAGGTCAAGACATCCGATACTCTCGCTTTTTATAGAGCATTGTGCCGAACAGAAAAAAGGCTACAGACAATTAGCAGATGCATTACCCCACAAAATAATAAGAGACCTTTATTCAGAACATGTGCGCCATCATATGAGAAAAACAAATGAAGTGGTGGGAAAAAGCACAAAAGAAAATGCCAACTTGTCTCAACCACTGTCTCAACCACTGTAAAAACATATAATAATCTTTTGGTTGAAACATAACCATAACATAACACACATGGCATATATGGTTTATGACCGAATTCAGGGAGAAAAGTGATTAGATTTGAAGGATGTTTTAAAGAAAGTCTTCTAGTCAGTTCTATGATCTGTGACATCACCCCCTCATTGTTTTCCCATGTGACCCATGTTTCAGCACTGTCCGTCAGGTCTGTGCACCACATGATTAAATAGTCCTATCTTTTCAAGGCCAGTTTCAGAGCAAAGTTTCTTCCCTTTTACTCTGTGCATATTACTGCTAAGCATGTTTCTTTGAACAGCTAAATAAACACATCTGAATGTGGAATTACATGTATTTGCGGACCAGAAGACTGAAGTGTTTTATTATTTTGGATAACATTTCCCAACTCAATGCTGTGAGTCAATCGCAGCCCTGGACCAAAAGGTTTACATGCTATCAGACATCTGGCTGAACCTCTTATATACATGGTGCACTATTAACTTGTGACAGTTCTGTGCGGCTTTACTTCCAGTCCCTAATGTCTATCCAGGGTCTTCATTATTCTTTATTGCTTATTTACTTTTCTAGTACATCCTTTATATATATATATATATATATATATATATATATATTTTTTTTTTTTTTTTTTTTTTTTTTTTGCTTTTACAATGAGTCATAATTATATATTATATAAGAGGGAAGCAGATTTGCATAGGTCCATTTATGCATTGCAAAATACTATTATGAATATTAAACTATTTTGACAGAATGAAAATTATGCTGTGAAGTTTAAATGAATAATCTGACTTTTGTATTCTGATTAGAAATGCTGCAATAATACCAAACTCTAATCTGTTCATGTTCATCATGTCTGAATTCTGTGTATAGTTCACAGAAAGACAGTTGCACAGTCTAGCCTATCAATATTGTGAAAGCTGCCAATTTACCTGGGATCAATCTCTCTTACCTGAAAATCTGGCAAAATTCCTGAAAAGGATCAATGAGTTCTATTCAGAATGCTTTTTAATGACTTATTTAGACTTTTATGACACATAGAGAGTTGGAAAAGTAGAAGAAAAAAAAAATATTAATAATGAATAAATTGGGGAAAATAAAATAAATAATTTGGTGGAAAATTAAAGAAATAATAAGCAAACTTTTAAAATAGGTGTTTCAGTAAACAAAGTTTGATGTATATTTCATCTGAAAGGTTGAAATGGAATATTATGTGTCTGGGATGGAAAAGGGTTCATCAGTAAAATTCCACATATATGTTAAAAATGGCTTCCAGATTTTCGAGGTTGTGAAGACTAAAAGTTATAAATATTTTTTTTTTTTAGGTTATCTATTTAGACTTAAATAGTTATGTTATAGATATTGCAATAAAAGCACAGTTGAAGACAACTTGACCATGACAATCTGATAGCTTAAAAAAAAAATTCCCATAAAGTTTGTTGAATTTTGTCCAAGACATTATAGAGTGACTATGTCATGTTTTTGTTCAGACAACATCTATGACCTAGAGCCACATAGCAGTATGTTAGCATAAGACATGAACAGTAGAATGTGACTGACTATTATTCTAAGTAGATAATCATGATTCTGTCACGGTTTACGCTGCCGGAAGAAACACGGAGCCGAGGATAAACTAAATAAGGTTTTATTATCCAACAAAGGCGTTATCCAAACATGGATCACAGAGGAAGACACAAGTAAGCATCAAGTAGACCCGACCAAACAGAACTGAAAGGACAAAGCTTATGTACAAAGGATAATTGGGGAAACACAGGTGGATGGCATGACTAAATTAACAGGGACATGGAACACATGGGGAATGGAATAGACACACCTGGGAACTAATCAAACCAAATACGGAAGACAGAAACTGGGTCACAGGGGCATAAACACTAAAAGAGTCCAGGTATGTAACAGATTCTAATAATGGTGCGTAATTTTACTTGAAAGTATTATTAAAATGTAAATCAAGCCTCCACTCAACCCCCCCCCAACACACACACACACACAGACACAGACATCATTGATTAAAAAGCTAACAAGATAAATTCAAATATTGACCTGTCCTTTTCAAACATCCCAGTTCCCAGGCCTCTTTTGTTTTTTTGGAAGCGTTATCCAGCAACCCCAGGGTTCATCTTTCTACATTAGTTAATGTTAAACTTACTTTAACATAGTCCAGACAGTCACAGATGAAAGTCAAAAGTAACAAGCAGAATTTGTTTATTTTAAATCAGATTTATAAAGGCAAGTCATACAACAAAAAGCCATTTTTCTCATTTTAATCACTTCCAAATGTTGATTTTAATGATTCTTAATGTACCAGAAGTCAACAAAGTGAGATGAGACACTGAAAATATATATTTAACAAAACATAAATTAGGTCAGTGATTATTTATTTATTATTATTATTATTATTATTATTTTTACAATGCACTCTATATAAAAATGGTGCTAAATAGCACTTTAAATTGCTCATTGACTTGTAATCATAGGAGAACCTCTTTAAATGCAATACAGCACTTATATCGTTAAAGGATTAGTTTACCCAGAAATTATTTTTTTTTTCTTCCATTAATTACTCATGTGGTTCCAAAACCGTAAGACATTTGTCCATCTTTGGAACTTGAATTAGAATATTTTTGATAAAATCTGAGAGCTCTCTGACCCTGCATAGACAGCAACCCAGCTGAAATGTTCCCAGACACAGAAACATACTGTAGTAAGGACATTGATAAAACAGTCTATGTGGCATCAGTGTCTATGCAGGGTCAGAAAGCTCTCAGATATATATATATATATATATATATATATATATATATATATATATATATATATATATATATATATATATATATATATATATATATATTAATCTAATCTAACTAACCTTTTTAGGTGCACCTTTGTCAAATGGTGCTATGTAGAACCAATTAGAGAAAGCCTATTCTCCTCCTTTCTGATATGTTACTCCACTCTCATATGTTTGCTACGAATGGGAATTAACTACAATGGCAAAAGCTGTTTTGCATCACGTTTATGCTTTTCTGAGGTTTTTTTTTTTTGTTTTTTGTGGGGTTCCCTTGAATATTTCCTCATGGTGGGCCTTGGTGGCAATAAGGTTGAGAACCAAATTATCTTAAGGAAATACACTATATTTTAATGTCATTTTAATCCTTTCCCAAACTAAACTAAGATATTATAAGGGAGAGTTAGAGGACCTTTAAAGATCCACACCGGACTAAACAGGTTTTTTATATGGTAGTGGTAGCTATAGGACCTCAACCACCCCAAGGAACCACTGAAGAACCAATTTATGTGTGTTTGTGTGTAACATCATAGCAACTGTTCATTTGTACTGCCTGCTTAGTTGTCATGTAATCTGTACTTGTATTTGTACAGCACATTTGTGATCAGCTCCATTTGTTGAGAATTTAGCTTATTGCCTTTTTTATTTTCGGTGTTATATTGTATGAATATCTTCCCATATGAAATACTTTCCTTCCACAGTCTTGTGTATTCTGCTGCACTGTGAAATATTTGTTTGTTTTCAAATCAATGTCGGAAATAGATTAAGGAAAAAAATATTTTAACACTAAGCTTCATCCTTCATGCTTATGATGGTCTTTACTTAAGAATGTTATGAGAACTTCCATTTAAGACCTCAACGAGCCATTTTTTCAGGACCATGGACAGCAAACAACATGTTTTCTGTTATATACTAAGGAAAAGGAAAACAGGAAAAGTGTTCTTCCTTAGATGAAAATATGTTTTACATGCAGTACACACTCAAACTATTAAATATTTGCTGTGTTGGTTTGGATGCCTGTGATTTGGTTAGAAAAAAAAACATATATTCAAAAGTTTTGAAAGAAGTTTCTATGCTCAACGAGGCTGCAATTATTTGACCAAAAATAAAATAAAAACAATAATGTTGTGAAATATTGAATATACTAATTTCTCATTTAATATCTTGTAAAATTATTATTAATGTGATGTCAAAGCTGAATTGTCAGCAATAACTACTCCAGTATTCACTGTCAAATGATCCTTCAGAATGCATTCATATATGATGTTTTGTTGCTTAAAGGGGGGGTGAAATGCTATTTCATGCATACTGAGTTTTTTACACTGTTAAAGAGTTGGATTCCCATGCTAAACATGGACAAAGTTTCAAAAATTAAGTTGTACATTTGAAGGAGTATTTTTGTTCCCAAAATTCTCCTTCCGGTTTGTCACAAGTTTCGGAAAGTTTTTTTCGAGTATGGCTCTGTGTGACGTTAGATGGAGCGGAATTTCCTTATATGGGTCCTCCTGACGCACTTCTGCCGGAAGAGCGCGCGCTCCCGTATAGCGAGGCTGAGCAGCACAGACAGTTCACTGATCAGAGCAATTCACTGCAATTCACGGAGTTGTGCAAGTGTTTTTGTTTGTTCCCTGCATTTCGAAGATGCTTGTTCACAAGGCCCAGTTTGACGACGGATTTGCGTATCGTTTATTTCTTAAGGATGATGCAATCCCAAGGAAAAAGGGTCACCATCGTGTGTTGGAACCGCAGGCGGTGAGTAAAACTGCTTCAAATATCTCTGCCTCCTTGTAAGTGCGTCCCCTCCCATGCCAGAGACTCGGGTCCCTTACGAAAAATAACCATAGTTTTATTATAGTAAAACTGTAGTAACCCATGGTTTTTTGGCGTATTGACTGCCATTTGTAAAATCACAGATTTACTACAAATACCATGGTTAAACTATGGTTAATATAGCAAAACCAATGGTTAATTTGTGGTTACCATGGTTTAACTACAGTAACCATGGTTTTTTGGTTTTATTTGTAGTAAAACCATGGTTAATTTTCGTAAGGGGTTCGAGCCCCGCTCGGAGCGAGTCGTTGCTGCTGCTGCTTTCGTTCAGTTTCAGCCTCTGGATCTGATTCTGGATCATAAATAAACGGCTGAATCTGACTGTAAGCCATGGTTTGTTTTGTAGGATGGGTTTTCCCTCACGGTAATGTCACAGCTTCCACATGCTCTCAACTCAAAGCCTATTCACGCTCGTGATTCTTTAGCTCCGCCCACACGTCACGCCTCCAGTCGGTCGTGTTTTTCCGGGAAAAATCGGTACAGACTATATTTCTCTTATGAATATAATAAAACTAAAGACTTTTTGGATTTATGAAGGATGCACTACTACTCTATATGTACTCAAGATTAACAGGATATTGAGTGAAAACGAGCATTTCACCCCCCCTTTAAGAGCATACGTCACTTCAAGAGTCAAGAGTCAAGAGTCAAGAGGCATTTATTTGTCATTTGCATAGTTAACACTGGGGAAAACTGGGCATTGAAATGCTTGTGACGAGGCTCAGACATACAGTGACAATAACAAGACATAAGACATAGACGTACATGCAGAGCACTGAGATTTTTGAGTGACTACAGTGCCCATAGACAGAAAGACATGGACGGAGCATTATGTACAAACAAGTGGAAGTAACAGGTACAATAAAGGTAATCAGTCAGTGTTTAGAGTCTGGTGTACATAAAAAGTCCTGAGGTAATATTGTGATTACTGCGGTAGAATGGTGTCTAAAATGTCTTTGTAGAGTGAGGTAGAGCTACATGGAGGAAAATTAAAGTGGCAGTGCAGATGCAATAAATAACCTTAAAAGCACACATTAAGATATATTCCTGAGCAGTGTTATGGGTAACGCGTTAGATTACTCTAATTACTTTTTTCCTGAAATGTGTAACTTAACGCGTTAGTTTCGTGCGTAAGTAATCAGTAACTTCGTTATTTTTTAAAAAAAGTAATCCGTTATTTTAAGGAAAGGAAAATCCCGACTGCAGCCTGCTTTTTGTCAGACAGTAGTCCTAGGTCTACTGTGCCACCTGCGGATGTATCAGCGGAGCCGAAGCTCTGTGATCGTAAAGTCAATGGCTGTGATACGTCTGTGCCCTGCGCCTGACCCTGTGTGTGTGTGGGGTTTTTTTTTTTTCGAACTCCCGGCAAGATAGCAGAGAGGACAGCGTTTGGTTTATGGAAGTACGCACATTATTTTCAATTTGTCAACGAAAAAGAAAAGAACATAATGGTAAAATGCACACTGCGTTGGTGAAAAGCTTCCGTCGACCGCCAAAAATTCTACCTCAAATTTAACGCTACGTTTTAATCACTACTTTGAAGAGTAAATGTAAGGACTGTGTTAAAGCGAATTTAGGCTTGTGACTGTGAGTGACACTTTAATAATAATTAGTTCGGCTATTAAGCGATTTGTCATTTGCCTGTGTGGCGGTGAAGGATTTAATTCGGTTTGTTATCATTTTTGTTTGACAGGCAGCTGTTAATTTCTGTTAGATCTGGCTGATTGTTCATCATTTCTAGATGGATTTAAATCTGCAAGCCTGTTTAAGGTTGTGTTTACAAGTAAGCATACTTGAACTTTGATAACTGCATTATTTAAAGTTAAAGAAAAATCAGGAGTTATCTTGTGGTGCTCATAATATACAGTAGCCTAGGCTACCCGGGCTGGGTAGGTGCAAATTTTGATTAATAATATGTTCTGTGATAGTAAATAAATAAAACGCCATGTGGAATAGCCGATTGCTGACTGTCTTTCCTGTTATTGTTATCCTGCAGTGTTAATTTAGTCGGATGACTGACGTTATTCATTGTCGGGAGTCACGACTTCTAGGTGCATTTAAAGGGGCCAGGGGCTATGTCTGTCGTGTGTGAGCCGCTGCAAACGGCTTTTAATTTTTGGTAACGCATGAGTACTCTAACGCGTTACTTTTATGAATGGGTAACGCTGTATCATAACTGATTACTTTTAATTGATGGTAACGTTGTAACCTAACTAACTACTTTCCAAAGTAACTATACCCAACACTGTTCCTGAGTAGAGCAATGTCCAAAAGTCATTATAGAGTGTCACAGAGTAACATGAAGGAATATTTAAAAAAAAGAAGAAGTGGCAGTGCAAGTACAATGAAAGTAAACATAAGAGTGGCATGAATTCCGGTGTTTTGTTGTTTTTTTTTTTGTTGTTTTTTTAGATGGAGGACAGCTGATTATTAAGTAGTCTTATGGCTTGAAGATAGAAGCTGTTCTTAAGTCTGGTTGTCCGTGAACGGATGGATCGAAAACGTCTGCCAGATGGTAGTGTGGCAAACAGGTGATGAGCAGGGTGAGTGCGGTCCTTGATGATGCTGCGAGCCTTTTTCAAGCAGCGAGTTTGATAGATGTCCTGTAAGGCTGGGAGTTTATGTCCAATGATGAGCTCTGCTGTTCTCACCACTCGCTGAAGAGCTTTGCGGTCCAAGAAAGAGCAGTTGCCGTACCATACAGTGATGCAGCTGGTCAGAATGCTCTCTATAGTGCAGTGGTAGAAGTTTGACATGATGTTAGAGTAGATGCTAAACATCTTCAGTCTCCACAGGAAGTAGAGACGCTGACAGGCTGTTCTCACTATGGTCTCTGAGTGTAGGCTCCAGGAAAGATCCTCAGAGATGTGAATGCCAAGGAACTTGTATCTCTTAACTGTGTCTCCTATCTCTCCATTGATATGAATGGGAACGTGACCCTCTCTCTGTAACTTCCTGTAGTCCACAATCATCTCCTTGGTCTTGCTGACGTTTAGAGAGAGATTGTTATCAGCACACCATGCTGTGAGTGCATTAACCTCATCTCTGTAGGATGTCTCATCGCCATTGGTGATGAGTCTAAGGATAGTTGTATCGTCAGCAAATTTGATGATGGTGTTGGAGCTATGCTTAGCAGAGCAGTCATAAGTCAACAGGGAGTACAAGAGAGGACTGAGGACACATCCCTGTGGGGCACCAGTGCTGAGTATAAGTGAGGAGGATGTGTGATTGCCAATTCTGACCACCTGGGGTCTGCCGGTCAGGAAGTCCAGGACCCAGTTACATAAGTGACTGTTAAGACCCAGATTTTTCAGTTTGGCTATGAGTTTGGTAGGGATGATGGTGTTAAATGCAGAGCTGTAATCAACAAACCACATCCGCACATAGGTGTCTCTTCCCTCCAAGTGTTCTAGTGCAGAGTGTATGGCCATTGCAATGGCGTCATCAGTGGATCTATTAGAACGGTAAGCAAATTGTAATGGGTCCAAGGTGTAAGGCAGAGAAGAGAAGATGTGGGATTTGACTAGCCGTTCGAAGCACTTCATGATGACTGATGTCAGTGCTATTGGACTGTAGTCGTTCAGGCAGGAGACAGTTGTTTTCTTGGGAACAGGGATGATGGTGGTTTGCTTGAAGCATGTGGGGATCACTGTAAGTCTCAAGGAGAGGTTGAAGATGTTGGTGAAGACATCTGCTAACTGGACAGCACAGGCCCTCACAACACGTCCGTGTATGCCATCAGGACCTGGAGCTTTGCGGCCATTGACTCTCTTGAAGGCCTCACTTCGTGTGTGGTAAGAACCAAGGGGCAGGTGTCAGTGTCAGCAGATATTCAGCAGCCTGATCGAGACGGTTCGCAACACGACGCCCTCGGCGACGATCATCGTGTCAGGACCACTGCCCACGTATCGATGAGGACACGAAAGGTTCAGTAGACTTTTTGCTTTAAATGAATGGTTGTTGTCATGGTGTAAAGAACAGAAACTGCTATTTGTTAATAACTGGAATCCTTTCTGGGAGCGTCGTTTCACGCTGATGGATTGCACCCCAGCAGAGTCGGCGCGGAGCTGCTCTCTGAAAACATCTCCAGGACACTTTGCTCCATGTGACTTTTAAGACAATTCTCAAATAACTATTATGATGACTTTTGTTCCACCCGCTTAAATGATAAAAGCACTTGCACTGTAAAAACTAAAGACGTCTGTTCCCCGAATAGTGAGGTCAAAATAAAAATATAGTGTAGGATCTAGAAAAAATCTTATCGTGATTAAACCAGAAACATGTAAAGTAAATGAACAAAAACTATTTTTAAAGTTTGGCCTCATAAATATTAGATCACTCACACCAAAAGCAGTTATTTTAAATTAAATGACCTCAGATAATAGTTTTGATGTACTCTGCTTGACTGAAACCTGGCTAAAACCAAGTTATTATTTTGGTCAGACTGGTCGTGGTGGAGGTGTTGCAACAATATATAGTGATATTCTCAATGTTACCCAGAAAAAAGGATACAGGTTTAACTCTTGAAATACTTCTTCTAAATGTTACACTGTCAGACATGCAAAAGAAATCTAATGTATCTCTTGCTCTGGCTACTGTGTATAGACCACCAGGGCCGTATAAAGAATTCCTAAAAGAATTTGCAGATTTCCTCTCAGACCTTCTAGTTACAGTTGATAAGGCGCTAATCATGGGAGATTTTAATATTCACATTGATAATAAAAATGATGCATTAGGACTTGCGTTTACTGACCTAATAAACTCTTTTGGAGTCAAGCAAAATGTCACCGGGCCCACTCATCGTTTTAATCATACACTAGATTTAATTATATCTCATGGTATCGATCTTACTGCTATAGATATTGTACCTCAAAGTGATGATATTACAGACCATTTCCTTGTATCGTGCATGCTGCGTATCACTGATATTAACTATATGCCTCAGCGTTACCGTCTGGGCAGAACTATTGTTCCAGCCACCAAAGAAAGATTAGAAAATAACCTGCCTGATCTATCTCAACTGCTATTTGTACCCAAAAATACACATGAATTAGATGAAATGACTGACAACATGGGCACTATTTTCTCTAATACATTAGAAGCTGTTGCCCCCATCAAACTGAAAAAGGTTAGAGAAAAACGTACTGTGCCATGGTATAACAGTAATACTCACTCTCTCAAGAAAGTAACTTGTAGTCTTGAATGCAAATGGAGAAAAACTAAATTGGAAGTTTTTAGAATTGCATGGAAATACAGTAAAAACTGCTGGGGCAGAGCATATACACAAACTCACTGAAAATAACCAAAACAATCCAAGGTTTTATTTAGCACAGTGACTAAATTAACAAATTACCAGACGCCACCTGATTCAAATATTCCACCAACGTTAAATAGTAATGACTTTATGAATTTGTTCACTGATAAAATAGATAACATGAGAAATACAATAGCGAATGCAGATTCTACAGCGTCTAACACTCCAGTTTCATCCATCACACCCAAAGATGGTATTCAAGGGCAGGCTCTAAGATGGTTTAGATCCTACCTGTCCGATCGCTACCATTTTGTTTACTTAAATCTGGTGTCATCTCATTTATCATCAGTAAAATATTGAGTGCCACAAAGATCCGTCCTAGGTCCCCTTCTATTTTCAATATACATGTTGCCCCTTGGTAATATTATTAGAAAATACGGAATTAGCTTCCACTGTTATGCTGATGATACTCAGCTATATATCTCAACGAGACCAGATGAAACTACTCAATTATCTAAGCTAACAGAGTGTGTTAAAATTGTAAAAGATTGGATGACAAATAATTTTCTCCAATTAAATTCGGATAAGACAGAGATACTAATTATTGGACCAAAAACAATACGCAGAATCTTGTAGATTACAATCTGCAACTAAATGGATGTACTGTTACTTCCACTACAGTCAGAAATCTTGGTGTTATATTAGACAGCAATTTGTCTTTTGAAAATCATATTTCCCATGTTACAAAAACTGCATTCTTCCATCTTAGAAACATTGCCAAGCTATGAAACATGTTATCTGTTTCTGATGCAGAAAAGCTAGTTCATGCATTTATGACCTCTAGACTGGACTATTGTAATGCACTTCTAGGTGGTTGTCCTGCTTCTTAAATAAACAAGCTACAGGTAGTCCAAAATGCAGCAGCTAGAGTCCTTACGAGGTCAAGAAAATATGATCATATTACCCCAATTTTATAGTCTCTGCACTGGCTACCTATTAAGTTCTGTATCAGTTACAAATTATCATTATACCTATAAGGCCCTAAATGGTTTAGCTGCTGCGTACATAACTAGACTTCTACCATGCTACAACCCATCACGCTCCCTAAGGTCACAAAACGCTGGACTTTTGGTAGTTCCTCGGATAGCAAAGTCCACTAAAGGAGGTAGAGCTTTCTCACATTTGGCTCCCAAACTCCTGATAATGTTCGGGGTTCAGACACACTCTCTCTGTTTAATCTAGATTAAAAATGCATCTCTTTCACCAAGCATTCGAATAATGTA